>NW_015172589.1:632779-636890 GCF_001447785.1 Gekko japonicus
GGAAAGACATTTATCTGCCTACGACCACTGTCAGTCACATACAGCAGAGGACAATCCTGCCAAGTAGATGGGTGCTTTGACTCAGTGTAAGAAGCCTTCAGTGCAAGCAGGAGCAGGATTTCACTCTTCTAAACCCATGGATTTCAACAGCTTAAAAACTGCAATATTTGCCTGTCCGGTGATAGGCCATAGGTGAGGTTCCAGGTTCAGTCCCTGGAACCTCCAGTTAGATCTCAGGTCACTGGTGTTTGGGAAGTCTTGAGACCCTGGAGTGTCACAGCAAGTCAAAACAGGCAATATTGGGCTAGAGGGATCAATGGTCTGATTTAGTATATGGGATCTTCAAATGTTCATGCGCCTAGTCATCCAGCCATCTTGACAAAAGTAGCTGTGGATCCCAGAGGATCTGAAACATCCTCCTCATTTAGATCTGATATTGGTAAGTTGCATGTCCACCTCTGGTATAAAACATCTCTCTACATCCTTATCACTCAGCCTGCTGCCAAATCCCATATTCACATGTTCTGCTCACCAACACTCTTCCTTTTCCTCCGGGGTAGCCAATCAGGGGTGAGAGTTGGCATGCCAAGACTTGCTGATTGCTGACCCTTGCTATGTTTATTTATTTATTTATACCTTCGGCTTATATACCGCCCTGACCCCAAAGGGTCTCTGGGCGGTTTATATAGTAATTCTAACCACATTCACCTAGCTAGGGCCACATTGTTTCTGGGGTGGTGTCTGCTTACCAGCACCCAGACTAGTTGTTCTCCAGCTTCCTTTTTCCGCGGCTTCGGGTATCGGCATCCTGGTGCCCTTCTGGAGCCGGTCTTTTCCTTTCGAGTGGCTTCCTCCGGTAGGACTCGTTTGGTGCGTGGCTCCATGTTGGCTGTAGCTCCGGCTACTGTCCTAGATGGCTCCACCGTGCTTGCGCCGCACGTCACCACGCTTTCCAGCCTCCGCCTTTTTCCAGGCTCCGCCTCCGACGTTGCTCTGCTGGGATTGGTTGCTCTGCTGTTACTCAGCTGTTCTGTTCTCCAGCCAAGGCAAGGACTCCGTGATCCCTACCAGCAGAGATTTAAGAACCTGAATCACTGCCTTCAGTTTCTGGGGGATTTAGCTAAATGGCAGGCCTCAGTGAGAGATGGGGGTACTAGTGAGTATTTTTTAAAGTGAGCTCTCAGTAACCAGTCCAAGGTTAAAATAAAGAATGTTTTATTGAAAGGAAATTAATACACAAGAAACACAGAAAGCATACACACATGCAAGGTCTACAGGAAACAAAGGGAAGAGTGAGAGAACAGCGGGGAGTGAGGTTCTCTTCTGGATGCAAAGTACAATTAGGGTCAGTGAGACCTCTAGCGGTCACCAATGGGAACCTTGGCGGGAAGTTTAAACCCACCTGGAACCTGTGGGTGGTCCACAGAGACTGTATATAGTTGGGCCTCTGGCCGGTAATGTTATGTTATGTTGTGTGCTAGTAAACATGAGCTGAATATCACTATGTTTCCTCATCATTTGATGCGTCAAACCCACTACACAACAGTCGGGTTCCTGATTGTTTCTCCGGTGGTACGAAGAACTAACGGACTGCTAATTTAAACTAATCAAAACAGAAACAATGCTGCTTGATGAGCCACCTGGGTTTGGGGTGTGGAAAAGGAGTAGAAGTCAGGAGTTTCATTGGGGAGGAAGGATGAGGCGAGATTGGTAGGATTGGGGATTGAAGCTGAAAAGAAGTCGCTCTGGGCGAGGCAAGTCCATTGTCCGGAGTATGCAGATGCCAGCAGGGCACAGGGGGGTTGCAGCTGTCAGAACAAAATCTCATGTGCTTCCCAGGGTTGCTGCCTAGGCATGATTATAGGGCCTGCTAGTTCTGGCGTCCATCTTTGTGTCCATTTATGTCGCTTGGAATATAGACTTTTGGGGCACCCCAGTGGGGTACATTGCTGGTTGAAACGACCCCTCCTCTGAGATGGGAGGGGTCTGCATGCTTACAACTGACCTTCAGCTGCACAAACATGCTGTCATGAATGTGTCTATGTAGGAAAGCTTGCCAACCTGCTATGTGGTGCTATCTGCTAAACTATCTCTCACCCTCTTGAAAAGCAGGACATTCCTGATTTATGAAAAACACCTTTAACTCTACCTCAACGTGAAAACCTTTTAAAATCTTTTCTTGATTTATCTATCTCTCATCTGCAAGCTCTCATTTCCCAAGCCCTTTTAAAGACATTTCCCTGCTTAATGCAGTGATATATGAAGTGTGTGGAGATGTCAGTTTACTTGAAGGCTTTCGATCACCATAAAAACACTCTTGGGCAGAGGCCCGCAGAGAAGCATAGTGTACGATTTCCTTCAAGGCATGAAATCTCAGGGGATACCCTTGCGGTTTCTCACTTGACTATAATTCTTTCCAACAAGTTGGAAGAAGCAACGGGGTTTTTTTTGCAAGTAGACCCTGCTGCTTGGCCTATAAAAGAAAGTGAAACTTCTACAAGGGCTACTCAAAGAACCTGATGACAGAGATCTGGCTAGGGCTGCCAAGTGGGGGTGGGTGGCGGGTAAACCCCCGCTTCAGAGGCCCGATTTCCGCCGCCGTGGAATCGGGTCCCGGGGGGAACTCCGCCCCCCGAAGCGCAGCATGGCTGCGTCAACAGAGGTGACGCAACCACATTGATAACGTTGGGGGCGTGGCCCCGATCGTCGGAGGAAAAACTCTATGGTTTTCCGTCCAATGATCGGGGCCACGACTTCAACATGATCGACGTTGCGCGTCACTTCTGGTAACGTGCTGGCGGCGCGTGCAAGCTTAGTGCACACATGCGCGCATCGTCGGACAGCTCCCGGAGCCCAGCGAGGCTCCCCCGCCGGTAGAATATTTTTACTTGGCAACCCTAGATCTGGCTCTCCATATAAGCTACAGCTGAGAATGTACGGTTCAATCAAATTGATTGGTGTTCCCGAAGATTTAGAACAGGAACATTCTGCTTGAAATCTTCCAGCTCAGAGTTTCTTCTTGCATGGACAAGAACTAGTATTCTTTCTAAATAGCAACAACAATAATAACAATAGTAAGGATATTTGGTGAAGAATTCTAGCAGCTGTTAAAAAAACCTAACATTCCACCCACCAAAATAGGGATGCTAGCCTCTCGATGGAACCTGGGGATCTGCCAGAATTACAGCTCATTTCCAGATTACAGAGACCTGTTCCCTTGGAGAAAATGAATGCTTTGGAGGGCGGACTCTATGGCATTGTACTCCATTAAGGTCCCTGTCCTCCCCAGGCTCCACCCCCAAGTCTCCAGGGGTTTCCCAATCTGGATCTGGCCACCCTATGGTGGCCAGGCGGGACCTGCAAACCCTACTCCAAGGTTAATAATGAAATCGTGGGAGCTGATGCCTCATTTAGCTCTAATTATGATATCTGATGGGCTGTTTTGGGGTGCTCTTGGAAGATGCTGCTAGGTCTTGCATTGCCACAGAGGGTGATACCTTCATCTGTGTTTGCCAGCTCCAGGATTTTCTCCTTTCAGAGAGTAGCCATGTTGGTCTAGATCTGAGTTAGATTCAAGTCCAGTAGCCCATCAGGGCATCAGCTTTTGAGAGTCAAAGCTCCCAGAGCGTTGATGGGCTTCTGTGCGTTCTAGAATGTTCACCAAGAGGTACATAAATAAAGACATAAACAGATAGTGTTTAAATAATCATTTTGCAGGTGGTGAAATGAAGGCACCAAAGCAAAATGGCACAGTTGGGTCCATGTTGATAATGGCATCACGGTGAGTAGAAAAATCCCCTTCTTTGGAGAAATTCCGTGGTAGAGCAGTTTGTGAATATTCTTAATGGCAGACACCTGTAAGAAACCCGAAGTAGGTCTAAGAGGGAGAGATGTAACAGTAGTTGTTGGAAAGGAAAGAGCAGACACAGAAGAATGGCAGTGGTGTGGAGTGGTTAATGTCAACCCAGGAACAGAGAAACCCATGTTCGAATTTCCACTTACCTACAAAAAGCTATTTGGGTGACCTTGAGCCCGTCACTCTGCCTCACATACCTCACAGGATTGTTGTGAGACATAAAACAGAGGAGGGGAGCCCATGGACCCCTGACCC
>NW_015172590.1:0-38125 GCF_001447785.1 Gekko japonicus
ACAAACATAAGCTCATATAGTTACACTGCCCTCAACAACTCCAACTCTAGGGCTGGTCCCGGATGCATGAGGCCACTCACTCAGGGCTTCAGGCTAAGAACCAAGGGCCAAGAGCCCTTTGGGTTTTGTCCCTTGTGCGTGTGAAAGGCTCATTACTCTGGTCACACTCAAGCTCAGCCCAGATCTCACGCATCTGGCCCAAAGATGTTTCCAACCTTTCTCCCCTGCCAGAATCCTGGAACTTATAATGTATTTTGAAGCTCTGCCCTCAACAAGATTCTCTCAGCATGAGGTCTGAGAATTGTTGCTGCCATGACCAGAAGAATTTTAGTTTATTTCCGAAAACATTTGTATCTTGCCTTTTCCCCAAGCAGCTTTCTGCAGAGTGACTGCTAAAAGAGTACCACTTAGTCAACAAAATAAAACAATATAAAACTAGCACGAGAGAATCAGTGTAGTGTGATAGTCAGAGTATCAGACTAGATCTGGGAAATCCAGCTTTGGAGCCCTGGGTGACCCTGAGGCAGTTCCTGTCTCTCAGCCTAACCTATTGACAGGGTGGTTGCTGTGTAAATAAAATGGACACAGGAAGAATGATGTTGCAAACTATGCTGGGTCCCCATTGGAGAGAAAAGTGGGATACAAATCTCTAAATAAATAAATATAGAAAAACATTGCATCCATAACAAGAAAAAAACTGCCCACTATTACATAAAAACGAATTAACTACCACTTAACTACTGTTTAATGCTCTATTAATTATAGTTCCCTAACATACACAAATATTTTAGGGTCTTCATAATATTTTCTGGCAAACTGTTTCATAAGACTGGTGCCACTATATTAGAAACTTGTGGCCATGCAATGACAGTCAGATTTTACAAACCCATATGAAGGGACAGTCAGGAGAGACTACTAAGGTGAGTGGAGCTGCAACAGAGGTTTCATGTAGGAACAGACTGTCTGTGTGTGAGTCACGGGTTGCAAAGGGCTTTAAAGGCAAGAATCAGTACCTTGAATTAAACATAGAAACAGAAAGGTAACCTGTAGGTAAGTAAACAAAACATAAACAAAGGTAACACAGAAAGAAATACATAATCTGTTCAAAAATTTCAGTTCAGGAGTAATATATTTAAAATGATGAACAAAAAAAAGCCACATTCTAGACCAATTGTCAGGCCCCTGCCACACGGGGGGGGGGGGGAAAGCACGGGCACCAAAAGAGAGACGAGGGGCAAAAGAGAGACGTGGCGGCGGGATCACATAGATCCCCTGAGCCGCCGCGCACTTCCTCCCCGTCATGATCAGATGCCGGGGGGAAGCCACTAAAGAAAGAGCGCGACAGCTGAACTGCGCATGTGTGCCTGGATTGATCCGGACGACGGGCGCGGCGGCAATCCCATGGCCGCGCTTGCAGCGGTGCTTCGGGTAAGTCCTCCTCTGTAGGAGGTTCTTTTTCGCAGCGGGTTTTCAGGGTTTAGGGATGGCTCAGGGACAGGTGCGTGCCGCTTCCCAGATGTTGCAGTGAGATCGCGCCCGTTTGCTGTGCCCCCGATCCATTTCTCTCCCGGGCCAAAGTCTCCCATGTGACTGGGGCCATAGCTTTCTGATTTGCCTTCAGGAATACCTGATCTCGTCAGATCTTGGAAGCTAAGCAGGGTAGACTCTGGCAAGTACTTTACCTCCATGGTACCATATATTGCTAATTTGACAACTCCAGTTTTTAGGAGGGTTTTTATGCTTGCAAGGTTCAACCTTTTCCCCTCAGTAGTGGTTTCCGGTAGATACAGGGGTGTGCCATACAAGGATAGACTCTGTAACTGTAATCTTGGGGAACCTGATTCTATCACCCATATTCTCTTTCGCTGTCCTAAATATCTCGCTATGCGCAATGTTTTGATCCGCCCACTTCTCCCTGTGCAGAGAGATTTTCTGGATAGGGATTTAAATTTCTTTCTAGCAGACAAGAGTCCAGCAATAACACTATCTGTTGCTGAATTTTTGACTTATGTATGGAAGTCAAGAGTAGTACTTTGTAAATCTCGTAAACCATGTTAGGATTGCTTTGTATTTTAAGATAATGGGAATATTGGTTGTCGTTGTTTTAGTACTATTCCTTAAATTTTGCCTTTGTTCTGGTTATCTGTGTTATGCCAATAAAGGTTTCTGTTCTGTTCTGCTGGCAAGTACTTGGATGGGAGACCTCCTTGGAATACCAGAGGCAGGAGGTGGGGGGGGGCTTTATTCAGCCACCTCTCTGAATATCCCCCAGGCCCCCAATAGGGTCCAGTTACGAGAGGTCGCCATGACTTCCAGGTGTACACAAACTCACACACACATGTGCATATAAAAAATAAAAAAGAGAGATAATAGCCCCAACATAGATCATGTTACAGTAGTCTAGCCTCAAGGTTATAGAAACATGCTTTGTAATCAGCTGTTTTGGAAACCTGAACTATATTTAGTGGCCTGCAAGACTTGTAACAGCTTTTGTGCTCATTCTTCCTTGAGCATTTTTTACACCCAGGTAGTCCCACCAGCCAGCACAGTAGACTGTCCAGCTAAGGCAATTGTTCCTTCAGATCTGGGACCCCAGTAACAGTGACAATAATCAGTAGACAGGCACCACACAGAACAATCCTGTGAATGTAGCTGGTTAAATGGCTGTGTAATTATGTGGAATTTCTACAACACTCATTGAGAGAGTCACTACAGAGTGTTGTATTCAGAGCTGGGCACGTAATCACATTTCTCACACCGAAACAGAGCTGGCAGATAATACAGTCTGTGTGACAGTCATGTCAAAATTGTTGCCAGGAATAAGATGGTTAAATATACACACTTCCCTCTGGGGCCACTTGGTTGTAAAGTATAGTGTCAGCATGTGACCAGATACCACACTGGCTTGGAAGCAGAACCATAAAATAAAGTGCTGCTGGTCAAATCTGACGCAAGAGAGCAGTATCTTAAAGTAATTAGTGCCCTCTAATACTGTCATATTCTTGTCCTTATGCATGCTAATAAGAAACTATGTATGTGTAATTAATTTGTAATTATTTTTCTCATTGGCTTTGATAAGTCTCTTTTAACTACAGTTAACTGCTTTGATAAGTCTCTTTTAACTACAGTTTCTGTGTAGTGGCCATGCAGTATGTACACACATTGAGAGCCAAGATTACTTGACATCATTGCTGTATTAAGTGCTGTATTAAGACATAATAATAGTGTCATTACATTGAGATGATTTACAAGCTTCCTGAAATAATGACCAACAAAATTGCTGTGTGTATTTATTATTCTTCACCTCTGTCAGCAGATACCATGGCTGATACAGGGAATCGATAAAACTCTGCTTGGCAGTTTCTTGTGGCGAGCCACTATGGGATACATGTACCATCTCAGGTAATTAATTACTTTCCCTGAACTTGGAAGATTATCAAAGCTGCCTGGTCAAAGCTGGGTTTTCAGCATTGACCTTGTCTGCTGTAGCTGGCGCTTGTTTACATCAATGTTTGTTCCCCTGCATACCAGATTCCACTCAGGTTTTAATCTCTGGCCTTCTTACCAGTTTGGTGTAGTGGTTAGGAGCATGGACTCTAATCTGGAAGAACCGGGTTTGATTCCCCACTCCTCCACATGCAGCTGCGGGTGTGACCTTGGGTCAGTCACAGCTCTCTCAGAGCTGTTCTGGAAAAAGCAGTTCTTGAAAGAGCTCTCTCAGCCCCACGTACCTCACAGGGTGTCTGTTGTGGGAGGGGAAGGAGATTGTAAGCCACTCTGAGACTCCTTTAGGTAGTGAAGGGCAGGAAAGAAGAAGAGGAAGAAGAAGAGGAAGAGGAAGACTGTTGTCATAATCAAACCACTCCCTCTCCTCCCCCTGAATGGTTTTGTTTTCGATTTATATATGTTTGTGGGTGTGCAGCCCTTATAATGATAGCTGTACCAGGTTCTCTGAATTCCCAGCTTTTATTTTTTTTAAATGTTAGCCTGTAGCTCCTTCCTTTGCAAAGATATGCATTTCTCCTTATAGCTCCAAAAGGGAAGGGGCTAGAAACTCAGCTTTCTAAAAAACTGAAAACTAGGAGTGCAGGCATGATATTGATATATCAATTTAAGTATGACCAAAAAATAAAAAGGGGTGCTATGATGCCACTGATGATATCATCAATTAAAGCATCCTCCCTTAAAAATCTAGATTATTTATCACATGTGCAGAAGAAAATAAACGGATTCCACAGCCGTGAAAATGCAGAGGTGCAGAAGAACCATGCTCAAACTGATTCCAATGTTTGTGGATCAACAGCCATGAAAATCAGGAGTAAATCAAATGTGCAGAAGAGCCCGGGGGGGGGGGGGGGAATTTTTATGAATCGCGACTTTTATTAATCTCAACAACTTTCCTTCCTGGAGGAAGCATTTTTCAGATGCTCTGGTAACAAAATGATTAAGACCATGGGCAGTGTGCCTTTAATTTAACACTCATAGATTAAAAATTAAACTATCTACACTACACTAAAATTAAAAACCTGAATATTATCTTAGTTATATGTATAAATCTAAATTTTATTCTTGCTAATTATTAAATACTGATGGAATACAAAATAAACTGTTGAAACTATAATCAATATCTTCATCACCTTTAATATGGTATTCAGATAATTCCAAAACGCAAGAAAGAAAAAAAGTTAACTATTCCCAGAATCTGAATAACTTGCCATTTCTGCTGAAATTCTTTCAATGGTCTTTTGTTTATATAATTAGTTAGTTTTGCCAATGTGGCATATTCAGGTAGTTTTTCTTTCCAGATCTCTATTGTAGGACAGTCTTCTGTCTTCCATTTCATTGCAAATATTACCCTGGCAACTGTCAACATATATCTAAATAGGTCTTGTGAAATTCCATCTATATTATCTGGTAGAATTCCCAGTAACCTAGTCTATATTCGGAAAGAATATATTCTCAAGCAAGGTTGCAGACTGAAAGAGGTATGGTTTTTTGCAGTGAGGAACTTTTATATTGGGAAGGAAAAAACTCCAACCTTTCCCCTTAAGTACATATTATATTCAGTAACTGAGTTACTGAAAAAAGACTTTCCACCACCCTTCTTCTTCAAATTCTTAGAGCCAGCAGTTATCTACAAAGAATTACTACCACGATCAATTTTCCTGGAATTTGTATAATCATGTAATCTATGTCCATCACTAGATCCCATTTCAAAGAGTTCACAGGTCAGCTAATTTCGATATGGTAATCAGTGTTCCCTCTAAGCTGAGTTAGTGTGAGCTAGCTCACAGTTTTTTAGCCTCTGTCTCACACATCTTTGTCTTAGCTCAGGAAGGATGGCTCCAGAGCAAACTAATTTATGCAGTAGCCAAATTACTTGCTCACAACTTTAATGTCAGTAGCTCACAGAGTAGAATTTTTGCTCACGAGACTCCACAGCTTAGAGGAAATATTGATAGTAATACTGACTAGAAAAACACTAACTAGTGAACAAGAGGACAGAGAATGTAACAAAGTGTCCCCATGATTACATGCAATTGCAAGGTAGCAGGCCCCCCTCCAGTGATGCAGTGTCTGGAACAAGGGAATATATGGGCTAGTTTAGCACATGTGTGAGGAGAGGGTAAGTGGCATTTCATATGTGTGTGTGTGTGTGTATGTATATGTTTAAATATAAAATTCTATCAAGACAGGCTAAGTGGAAAGGGTTAAAATAGTAAGGAGGGCAAATAGTTAAAAACACCTTTAGATGCCAACATCCCGGGCCCTAAAGATGCCAAACTGGCTGTGACCAGGGCCAGGGCTTTTTCGGTGGCGGCTCCGACCTGGTGGAATGAGCTCCCGGGGGAGATCCGGGCCCTGAGGGACCTTATGCAGTTCCGCAGGGCCTGTAAGACGGAGCTCTTCTGCCAGGCCTTTGAGTAGGAGCCGCCGCCCCACTATTCCACCACCGTCATGGTTCCTTATAGGATTTATGGACGAGGCCCTGAGGAAGAACCTGGACAACGTAAAGAAGATCTAACACGACGTCTCCATTGGGTATAAATATCATGGGAGTATCACCTGGAACTGTGCAGACTCCACCCTGGACATATGAGATCAGTAATTGATTGAGCACCATTGTTTTAGTGTCGATGTTTTTAATATGTTTTATATGTTTTAACTATGGCACGGTTAATTACCCTGCCCCTGTTAGCCGCCCTGAGCCCATCAGGGAGGGCGGGATACAAATGTGATAAATAAATAAATAACTAAACATATTGTATCTTCTCAGTGTTGTAGCTCCTCAAACTCCTCAAGTATAGCTACTTTTAGTTCTAATTTAGTTCTGTTCTAATTTTCTGGTCTAGTTCTAACTTTAGTTTACTTGTAGCTGATCAAACTACTGCGGTGGAGCTAATTTTAGTTCTAAAAAGGCTCAGAGGGTCAGTACGGGAAGGGTTAGAGAGGGGCAAACAAAGAACAAAATTGAGGGCATAGGGCTAGTTTAAGCTCTAATATCACTTTGAAACTCTATTACACCTATAGATTAAAGTACTAATGCCAAAGACTAGGAATAGTGAATTCACAGATAAAGCTAAACCTGAGACAGTTTTTTTTTAATAGAAAAAGGAAAACAAATAACAAATCAAACTGCAGCTAGGGTTTAAATACAGCTAGGGCTTAAAAAACAGGGGTCCCCAATTTTAAACTAAATCTAAAATTTTAAGCAGTTACATATCTTCTGTAATCCAAGCCTAGAAGGGCTAAATTAATATTTGAAATTAAATTAGCATTTAAAGTAAAAGGCAGCCTGGGAAGGAAAGAAGCTCTTGTCTGAACAGAGGGCTAGTTTAAGTGCTAATATCACTTGGAAACTCTATTACACCTATAGACTAAAGAGAGATACTTAAAAAAAAAGTAGTTATGAAAGTAGAATGCCAGCAGGGAGTGGGCGGCTATCCAGTGTATTGCGCTGAGTGCAACATGTATGACTGTCTGCCAGCTGGACAGAAGTCATGTGTGTGTGCTCAGTGCAAGGAGCTCCTGGTTCTCAGGAAACAAGTTCACACCATTGAGACCGAGGTGGCTGACCTGGAGATGCAGAAACAGTCAGGCACATGGATAAGACTCTTGGGGACTTGTTAAATGTGTCCCACTCTGAGAATGGCAGCCCCGCTGTTGTCAGGGAGCATGAGAATCAAGGGGAAACAGGACACTGGGCTGAAGAAAGGGTAGGGTTGCCTGTCTAGGTTGGAAAATACCTAGAGACTTTGGGGGTGGATCTGGGAGAGGGCGGGGTTTGGGAGGGGAGGGACCTCAGCATGGTCCAATGCCATAGACTCCACCCTTCAAAGCAGCCATTTTCTCCAGGGGAGCTGATCTCTGTCAACTGGAGATCAGCTGTAAAAGCAGGAAATTTCCAGGCCCCACCTGGAGGCTGGCAACCCTAAGAAAGGGGGAGTGCTCCCTCAAAGGGACCCCTTCTACAGTTGGTGAATAGGTATCCTTTCACACCAAGGAACCATCCCTGGGCAGGGAGGGAGGTGCTTGGTAGCTGTGATTTGATCCTTAAACATGTAGATAGATGGGTTGCAAACTGTCAGTTAACACTGCCATATTGCTGGAATGTGTGGAGGGGGAAACCACCTTGCTCTGCCTGCTACGCACAGAGTTTCACTGTCTGGGTATTATCTATTTTCTTGACCTTGGGGTGTTCCAGCTGCTGTCGACCTTTGCTGGGGAAACCAACTTACTTACCTTTGCTGGGGAACCAACGGCTTTTGCTGGGTAACCCTGCTGTGGGTTACCCATGGAGACATCCTGTGGTAAAGCATCCACATTATTATGGCGCCTCAGCCACAGAGTGAACTGCAAAAAAAAAAAATCTCCAAAAACCATGTGTGTGCGTAGTATGCATGCGCACGCATGCGCACATAGGCAGTTCTTTTAAAAAACCGCCTCCATAGCAGCAGAACAGATCTGCAGGTTCACACTGCCAAATCCCTTCTGTGCACACTCCCCTGTGTTCAGACATCCGGCCATGTGCAATGAATGCATGGGAAAACAAAAACACCACTTCAGAGGTGGTGGCTTTTTAACCCGGCTCCAAGTCGTCCTCTGACGGGCTGAGTATACCCGGGGAACGCCTGACAGATGTGGCTGTGTGATCGTGCCCATTTAATCCGTTTGTAAAATGTGCCTATATAGGGCCAAACTGCCAGTCTGAACCCAACGTGAGTAAGGTAAATAAAAGGGAGCACAAGCTTTGGCAAATAAAGAGCAAGTCAGTGATCAGACAAGCAAAAGGGGACTATATGGAACATATTGCAAAAAAACATGAAGACCAACAATAAAAATTTCTCCTAATACATTAGTAGGGTCACCAGGTCCTACCTGGCTGCTGGCAGAGGGGATCCAGCCTCTGCTCTGGGATCTTCTGGTGCACGTACTTTGCACACATGCTGTGATGACTTCACCTGGCAGTGATGGTCTGTGTTCTTGGTGCTTGGAGGGCAAGAGTGGGAGGGCTTCTGGAGTTCTGGCCCTGCTGGTGGACCTCCTGATGGCACCTGGGTTTTGGCCACTGTGTGAAACAGAGTGTTAGACTGTGTGGGCCTTTGGCCTGATCTAACATGGCTTCTGTTATGTTGTTATATAACGTTGCAGAAACCTCTAGCAATTATGGAGAAATCCAATTTCAGCAATCCTTAATATGCATAATATATTGAAGAAATAGACCTTTGTCCTGATCTCAGTTAGTTGTTAGGAGATCACATTCTCTGCTATATAAAATTTCCATTTAGATATATGTGTATGAAATTGTAGTCATTACTCACAATGTGAACATTTTCCAGCTGGGCAGCACTGTGCAGAGTAGACCTGGGATATCCCCTTTAAAAGCTATACTCAGTGGGAACAAATACTCTGAGATAATCCTGCTCTGCTTTTCCTGGTCATGGTCCATTTCCATTAACAAATAGAGCAAACAGGATTATTTCAAGGAACGATGCACATAGATGTTACTAGATCCAGGAGAGTAGACTGAGATAGGTAGATCTATTTGACTGGCTGCAAGGTATAGCCCTGCTTCATCCGACAATTTGTGTCGGTTGTGAGCAGTAGGCAAAAAATTCTACTTACAGACTTCTGCAGGTCACGTATCTTGCAGTGTATATGTGAATCAGTTAAGCACTCTTGGATGCTAGGGAAAAATAATTTCTTCAGGAGATAAATATGCTTTTACCATACAAGTGAAAAACTGGAAGGTCATTTTTGCAGATATTTACAGACTATATGAAGTTCCAAGAAAGGGCAATATAACCTTCCTTCCTTCCTTCCTTCCTTCCTTCCTTCCTTCCTTCCTTTTCAGAGCTCCTCTGATCAATAGATCTTGAGCAATGACTAAAAGAGTACTAAATCAATTTCTAAAGGAAAATATGATAGACAGGAATTTAGCAACTGACAGGGTAACATATTCTCCTGCCACATCGGGGAAAAAAGAACGGCCAAAGTGCGGCTTTTTAGAGCCGCACCAAAAGAGACACGCGGCGGTGGGATCAGATAGATCTCCTGAGCCACCGCGCAGTTCCTCCCTGGCATGATCAGATGCCGGGGGGAAGCCACTGAAGGGAGAGCGAGGCAGCCAAATTGCACATGTGTGCGCATGCGCAGTTTGGCCGGGAGCCTCGATTGCTCTGGAAGACAGGTGTGCTGGCGATCTCACGGCCGCACTTGCTGCGCCATTTCCGGTAAGTGCTGCTCTTTTGCAGGTTCTTTTTTGCAGCAGGTTTTCCGGCTGACAGGGACAGGTGCGCGCCGCTTCCCAGATGTTGCAGTTTGATCACGCCCGTTTGCTGCGCCCCGGACCTGTCCCTCTTCCGGGCCAAAACCTCCCATGTGACCGGGGCCATAACTATTTAAGACTATTAAACAAAACCAGTTCAATATTTCAAAATACTACAAAGTTCTTGAAATGTAAGGCATCCCTTCTATAAATCTGAACTGAGTGTGATGCTGCTTTTCATAGACAGAACTTTACTGGCTTTGGTCCAATGTACAGTAGCAATTGCCTCTCTTCCATCCCTTTCAAAACAAGTAGGTTGCCTTCTGGTTATCATCTGCGCACCCCTGCAGAGATTCTTATACCAGAGCCTGAATATCTGTAACATTTGTGTTTATGATGCCTCTTGAGACAGTAGAGAGTCAAGGAAGGCTTGCAAAACAGACAAACAAAAACTCACAAAACAAAGTTGTAGGTAGGAACTGCTTTTCTATATCAGTTAGATGTCCCTTTTATTTGTAATGTTCTACAGTTTTTGTCTTGCTGTTAGCCAAGAAAACAACATAGAAACTTACATCACCATTATTCCCATTTTTCAATGGGAAAATGGGTCTGAGAGACAGTAGCTTCCAAATTTTGTAGAACAGACTCAAGGCATAGTTGGGACTTGAACAGAGGCCTCGCAGAGCCAGAGCCAGCTTTTTATCAGCTAGACCAATACAACTATTTTGAGTTCTCTGTTGTCTGACAAGTAAAAGCCTTTCTCTTCCTGATGCAGCCCTACTAAACTGGCTGGCCGGGACCTTCATTTTTGACAGAGCCTCATCAGTTTTATGAAATAGGTTCTTTCACTGGAAGTAAAGAAGAAATGCTTTGTTGTTTCCCAATCCAAAATCAAGTAATTATTGGAGAAAGTAGATGCAGAAAGATCGGAGTTCCTGGTTTTGCCAAGTTGCCAAACAGAACCAGCCCATGGGGGGGGGGGTGTAGAAAAGAGGAGCTTCCTATGAGAAATTAATTCGTTTTCACACTAAAGTTGCATCCTATATGGGGTTGGGGGGAGTGCATTGGCCAAACAGCCCGTCCTCTTCCCTTCTGGCTTCTTGCACACCAGCTGATAAAGCATTTCCTAGAAGCAGACCCGCCTTTGCAGAGGTCAATAACCTTGCAGAAATTGGCAGACAGGTTTTTAAAACCTCCCAACCAGCAACATTCTGTCAATTACAATGGCACATTTACCAGAGATGCAGTTTGAGGCTTATGATTCCTTTCCATATTGCTCCCTTCCTAAAAAGGAATTAAGCTTTAAGACCCTGCATCTAACCACAAGCGGTTTCATATAAGAAAAGGATTTCAGGGACTGTCTTGAGATTCCGAGAAGTTGGAAGTCAGTGGGCTTTTTTTTTTTTTTTTTTGGTGCAAAGCAAACGTAAACACACCTGTGTTATTCAAGGGTATTTTGTAACTTGAATGAAATCCAACCCTGCACTAGGAGGAACACTGTCCTTCATGTGGCTTAGAACTACTTGTGTTAAGTGTCACAGACACCTGACCTGGGAGTATTTGTGGTGATGCTAAGGGCCCGGATAAACTTCAGTATACAAAGCAATGAGTCCTTTCACTGCCAGGCTTTTGTTTCAAACTCAGTTCATGTCAGGGCAAACTGCTGCAAACAGAGTGGCAGTGTAATTCTTAGAGCACTTTTTAAAAGTTCTAAGACCCACTTAATAGACCTGAGTGCGATCTCACACACACTAAATAATTCACTTTCAATCAACTTTCCAACTGGATTTTGCCAGTTCACACAGTAAAATCCAGTTGGAAAGGGGATTATTTAGTGTGTGTGACTGCAGCCTCAGATTTGGAGTAGACCTGCTTATTATGGCTGTGGTCACACACACTAAATAATCCACTTTCAATCCACTTTCAATGTACTTTCGAATTGGATTTTGCCAGTTCATATAGTAAAAATCCATTTGGAAAGTGCATTGAAAGTGGATTGAAAGTGGATTATTTAGTGTATGTGACTGCAGCCTAGGATTGCTTTCCTAGTGTTCGGGCCCCAATACTGAAGAAATAAGAATAGTAATTTAATAGAATGGCATATTTTACTGTAGCATCATTCCACTGAAGTATTACCTGTTTTCTCTCCATATATACCCTTGGTACTTCTGGGAGGACACCAGGCATTCATTCCAGGGGACCCATCCAAGTCAGTCAAGCATCCAGTGAGTAGATCATGGGCGAAACTGTTGTTGAAGAGAGTTGCTACCTGACTGTAGGAATGTTCTGAATATTTCATGCCTACGTCAAGTCTCTTCACTTTTCAGATTTCCAAAATGGTTAGTTTGTTTGCTAGCGCTTAATCATCTTCTGATAAACTGTGGGATTCATGGCAGTGGATGTAATTATGTCCATAAGCAGAGATGGCTTTAAGAGGAGATTAAACAGATTCATGGAGAACAGATCCATCAGTGGCTACTAGACATGATGACTGAAGAGAACAGCCAGAGGCAGTATACCTATCAATACAAGTGCTAAGGATAGGCTATGGCCTCTATGCTGTTTGTCCTACAGGGCAACTGATAGGCTACTGTGTGATACAGGATACTAGACCAGACCAGATGGACTAGTGATCTGATTCAGCACAGATTTTCTTATGTTCTTATGTTCATGTATATCCATAACTGTAGGCTCCTTCACAGTTTAAAATTGGTAGTGTGTCCTTCAAGACAAAAAGCTTTTTCTGACTTCCTACCAATCTAATTCTCAGACAAGCCTCCACATCAGAACAGCGTTATCTCTACTTGATTTGGCTCATAAACAATAGAGACCCCTACCACTATTTACAAAACTTTCATATTCAATGCATTAATCTATGTCACTATAACCCTATAATTAGAAAACGCTCTTTCCTCTATGTAAATGTTTCAGTGTTTCTACATACTACTGCAGTGACTTACAGTGTGCAGAACAGGACTTTTAAAAAGAGCTGACTTGAATAAACTGACAGAGAAATAGAGGAAATTGGCCAGTATTTCCTGTCCTGTGAGTAGACTCTTGGTCTCCAAATCAACTATATTTTGCTAACACTTAATTTTCTAGTGATAAATAGGAAATTACGCAAGTAAAAAAGTCAACTTTCTTTTCAGCCTATCAATAGCTGGATTTTCTAACAGCAGTGAGATGTGTGAGGAGCTGTATTGATAGAACTAGAAAGTGAGACTGAACTAGAACTTTGAGGACAATTTGTTTGATCTAATTTAATCCATCTGTTTGTGATCTGGTTTTTGTTTCACAGTGACATTTTTCTTCAAATCCTCCTGCAGGTGAAAGAGAGTTGACACAACAGGCCATGATAGTGTTGTCATAGTCCCCAGAGTCTATGATGTCAACACCTATATTCATTTTTTTTAAGTTCTTATGGATGGTTTTATCAACAAAGTATTGTTTAAATAAATTCCAAAATACGAGATGTTTACCTCACTGGCTGTCTAAATTCTCTTTTTTATTGATTCTGCTTGTGTAACTACTGTTACACGGATGACTTCCACTTATCCTGTGACTGCAACAAGATTATTATGGTGAAACTAGGTGCTTGTTTATACAAAGTATGCCTTGCAGAAAAGCTTGGTTGCATGCCGGTTTGGTTGCAAGGCCTAAAAGAAAACAACCGTCTGATGGAGTTTCTCACTGAGAAGCTGTTTTGGGGTTGTTGCAAAATCTGCTTCTATGTAACCTAGAGGGGAACAAATAGGCCTCACCTATCTAGCTTTTGAGTCAATGGTTCCAGAAGTGCCCTCACTCTGGCCATGAAACCAAGTGAATGGAAGCCTGTCTTTAGATCAAGAGGGTCATTTGCCTCCACAGTCGGAATGAAGAGACAAACACCGATGTGGATTTAACAAGGGCCACTTTATTCATTATTTATAATCAAACAACTGGTGAGGTGCTGCTAAAAATGTACTGAGGAATATGACCAGTGTCAAACTCATGACCACCTTCATCTCCTTCTGGGCGATGCACCTTCCCTGATCTTGAGCCACCCAATGTAGCTCTCGACCAGCGGCTTGGCATATTTAGGAGAACCCCCTGGCCCACCACCCCAGAAGCCGCAAGGCCTGCTGAGATAGTCCGGGCCAGATTGTTCTAAGGAAAATCACCCCTTCCTGGCCTTGGCACAAAGGCCTGAAAGCCGTTATTGGAGGACCCTTTAATTCCTTTAACAATGCCCAGGTGCTCACCGTTTTCAACTTCCTGATCGCGCTACCCCACCACAGCAAAGGCCAAGCCTCTGCTTAGGCCTTCACCCCCACCAAGCGATCAGCGCCAACAGCATCCCTCGCCTCAAATCTGCAAAGTTATATTGTTGCCCTTGTTAAAGAGGTGCACCCCGTCTTCCCAATACAGGTCTGCTAACTCAACCCGTATGTCAGGGTACAATAAGAAGTGGGCCAAGCCGCCGGCATTTAAGCTACCAACTGGCTTTTCGTCTGTCCTGGTGCCAAGTACCAAGGACCCTCTAGGCTACCCCACACCTGGCGCTGCAGCATTGCAGGCAGACCAGCTGCACCCCAGGCCGCCGGCTGTCCTTACGCCTAGCGGGGTCCCCAAAATTGTGTCAACCTGGCTGGGCATCATAGCTGACCAGACTATCTGCACTCGGGACTCCTTGCTCCTATCATCACAAGGACAGCCCCCGCTTGTATCACCCAACACAGTGGAGGTGAGTTTCCTCACTCCATCTCTAGTTTTGTCCATTTATTGTGAAATTACCATAATCTGTGCATGCTGTATTTTTTATAGACCTTGGTGATATAGTCAGCGCACTGCATTCCAGTATTTCATTTCCAATCTTTCTCAGTCAGATTTGTGAGGGCTGTTGTTTATTTAAATGCTCCGTCATTGTTTTGTCCTTATTATCGCATTACTTTCTCATTCACCGTGCCAGTGCCTCAGTATTCCTAAAGGATCTTTTACCTGGGTGAGGGAAGAGGATTTTAATTACTTTTTTCCCCCTTTGCAGTAAATATGATTCTTCATTGATATATATATGGAGAAATATATATATATATACACACACACATATATATATACATAATCATGTAATTATGAAATTACTATTATGAAAAAAATTAAATGTGAGATTGCCTCTGCTGTTTTAAAGCAGATTATGATTTTCCACGGCCCTTAATTAATTACTTCCTGTTCACTTATGGTTCCCCCGGCATACTGGAATGTTCTCTTAATCAGTTTCTTTTCTCTGGGGGGAGGGAGTGGAAGGCTTTAATTATTGAATTTTTCTTGGTTACAAAGTATGATCATTGATGTTTTTATTTTCATAACGGTAGTTTCATAATCTAAGGATTTATTTTTAAATAAAGAGTCACTATGAAACCCTGTCCCCACCAGGTTAAGGATCCATTCTGGAATGCTGGTTCACAACAATAGGAAATGACAGCAGAAGCAGCCAGGAAGTAAGCTGAATGGCACTATTGTGGAGAAAAAGCAGGAATCTGCTGAACTTTCATCCCTTTGGAAAAGGTGTTGCCAGATGTTTAAGGGGAGTGTAGTGCTATGTTAAATTCAGTGTAGAACCTGCATTTCAATGCCACTTGCAGCTGAATTTGGAAAAGGAATTTTTCAGCAGGGCAAGGAGATCATTGGGTGAATCTAGCTCATTCCTTTTGCCTTAGCTGAACTGCAGGTGAATAAGGATGACGGTCAGGAAGTTCTGGGTAGGTTGGTTTAAACAGCATCCCCCCAGTGTCTTTTCTTGTTGCTCCTCTACTGCTGACTGGATTGGATGTAGAAAAGGATTGGGAGACTATAAACTTTCCCTCCACCATGAGATATAAATAACAAATTGTACAAGAGGCAGAATTAAACAGGCGTCCACTTCAAAGGCTGGCAACATTGATTCCCGCATAAGCTTTCCAGACAGCACTTCACCGGATTCATAGAACGGTCATGTGTACGCCGGGCAAAGTCTACAGGGCTCCTCTCCCACCTGGAAGTGGGGCTGGAGCAGCAGGAAGGAGAGGTTGACAGCTACTCTAACTGTTTCTAACTACCTCTAAACTATTTAGAAATTTTAGAGAATAGGATTTCCATATTTGTATAACAAAAACATTACAAGTTTACCTAAGGTACACCTTGCTCTATGTAAGTGGACAAAAGTGGATTCTGGATCTTAAAAGCTTGGGCTAAACAAATGTGTTTGTCTTTAAGATGCCACAATACTATTTTGTTGTTTTGCCCTATAGTCTATTCCTCGGGCTGAAAAGGGGTTTTGCACTATGATTGTTCAGGTAAGCATGCTTCATCTAATTAACAAAGGTATCCTAGAGAAGACATACAGAAAACACATTTGGGAGCTTTAAAAAAAAAGACAAGGGAAGAATTCATTAATTATGGACACACAAGGAATAAGAAAAACTGAGTCATTTGCAGCCCAGCATTCAATAATACTGATGTCTCTCAACACCAACAAATATTGGTACATACGGGGTGTGGTCACACACACTAAATAATCCACTTTCAATCCACTTTCAGTGTACTGGATTTTACTGTGTGAACTGGGGCCCACACTAGAACAGAAAAAGATGCAGCTCAAATAACCCGGGGCCAATGCCGCACTGACTGCAGAGTCACCCCTGAATGGCCATAAAATGGCCATAAATCTATGCAGACGGCTACCATAAAACTGAGAGATCAAAGGAAGTGAAACCTACGATAAAATCCGACAATCAAAGAAAGTGAGAGGCCCATTCCGCATCTAGCATTTGCTCCCTTGTTTTACCAAACCCACACTGGAACAGAAAAGATGTGGCTCAAAACCACATTGAAATACCCTGGGCCAATGCTGTACTGACTGCAGAGTCACCCCTGAATGACCATAAAACAGCCATAAATCTATGCCGAAAGTACCATAAAACAGAGAGATCCAAAGAAGTGAAACCAGCATGCAGTGGAGAGGCTAACATAAAGTCCAACAATCAAAGAAAGTGAAAGTGGCATGCAGTGTAGAGGGGAATTTCTGTTCCAATGTGGGTTTGGTAAAACAGTGGAGTTAATGCTAGATGCAGAATGGGCCTGGCAAAATCCAGTGGGAAAGTGCATTGAAAGTGGCTTATCTAGTGGATGTGATTACAGCCTATGAAGTAATAAACCGGCTTACTGAAATAGATTGGTTGCAATCTATAAAGGGATGAAAAACATCAAAGGGTCTTTGGTCCATAGAAACACCTCTTGACATTAAGACAATGAAGGAGACCAAGAGTTCTGCCAGAGCTAAGCCCTCTAAAAGGTCATTTTCCCTGTAGATCTTGTGTTTATTGTAAACAGACTGCTGGATGGCAACATGGATGGGATGAGAAATTTTATTACAAATGATATGAGATTATGTAATCTCCTGTTGCTGTCCTAAGCTTTATTTAGATAAAACAGTATGAAAACTAAAAATAAGGATAGGGGGCTACAAAACCAATATTTAAAAATGGTGGGATAAGTGTATCATTTTCAACAGTGAACCTGTTTAAAGAGTCCAAAGACAACCCCAAAGATTTTTTTTTCTTTTTAGGCAGTTGAGATGGAATCTTCTACGGATAAAAGGAATACTTTAAAAGGGAAATCATGCAAAGGATTAAACGAACATTTAGATCTCTTCCCTCTACCATGAACATGAACCTTAGTATTTGACATAAGAATCTTGCATAATATGTAGAAGTAAGTTTGTAGAGACAGAGGGTTAGATCCCTGCAGCTTTTTTGCTCAACCTCAGCCAATTCCCTCCTTTATTACAGCCCCCCCATCCCATGTGGCTTTTCTCCATGGAGGTTCCATGATCCTCAGCATAGCCTTTCTGAGCTTGGCTACTTCTTCATCAGTGGGAAAGGCTTTTTGATCCACCCCAGAAAGTTTAAGTCAGGGGGGAAGGGGATGGACATGTGGTCTGTTGCAGAAACTAAAGCAAATAAACTGTAATTTCTGATGTTAAACTGTTCATCAATAAACATGCATTTACTCTGGATCTGTTGGAAGAAATACTGGGTTCCGTCCCAAGCTGTGCTTCTACTCATACAAGGCAGGGGGTTCTGTTTTCATGGATTTCCTGTTCCAGGTACTGCTCCTTGCACCTCATCCCGCATTGTTCCTGGGGGTCCCCCAAGCCTCAAGTGGTATAGGGGGGAGTAGGAAATATCATTTCCATGAACAGAGATTGGGGAGGTTTAGAATCCAATACAATGTCCACAAATCAGTTTGAAGTCATCTATTCTTGTTTCAAACATTTTTGAGCCTGGGTTCCCTGTTATAGAATGATGGAGAAAATACATATAAGTACAATGTGAAACAATTCAATAATATCTAAAGCTCTCTGAATCTAGTCTGTTATGGTGGGATCTTTTTTAAATTAGAAAAATGCTTATTTGAAGGAAGAACAGTTCCAGCTAGAACAATATTCATGTGTAAAGGATGGTTGGGTAAACAAGTTCTATTTTTAGTATTTTATTTTAAAAGAAACAATGCTTAAAGATATGTACAGAAACTTAATTATACAATGTAGACCCATTTAATATAGTGTGATGTCTATACATAGATTTGTGGAAATTGTATAAAACTACTTTATTTACCTGTCTGTATTTTTGTAGCTGAGTTTCTTCAAATGTAATGGAGAGTGTAAAATGCATCTGGCCATTTTCTGAAAATAAATTATTCCTCTACAGCTTCAGGTGGGCCATAAAGCACCACCAGCTGGGTTGTAAACCCAATAGAGATGTCAATCCTTTTTGCCACTTTTTGGAAGTACCTGCTGGTGGTGTGCATATGTATAAATCAAGGGCACCATGCCTTCTGCTTCTCTTTTCACTTACATTGAGAGGAGCAGCAGGACAGTGAGGTAAGGTCATTCAGCAATGAAATGGAGACTTATTTTACTGCTGGAAGGTTTAGACATGCCCCCTCCCCGCAAAAGTTCTCTCTTGCCTTCCCCCAGTCTGGACACCTCCACTTCTACCAGTTGGTTCTCCAATTTCCCACACACTTGCAATGTGGACTTCCCTCCCCACCAGTGAGATCATAACTATGGCATGGCATCACATGACTTCCTGACTTGTGGTTAGAAAGTCCAATCCTGCCACTTGTGTCCTGGTTGTGGGAACATTGAAGACCACTGTTCTACAGCATCTTTTATGTTTTGTTTTGTTTTGTCATAGGTTGCTGCAGTTCTCTTATTTTCAAATTCCAGAATTGATCTTCTTTGATTACCTTTGGTATCTTCCAGTATAACCGCTGCAAAAGGGAAAGACTCATTCTTGTAGACTCTCTAGTAAATGGAAGGACTTCAGTACCAGGAATTGAGTTTACGCTAAGCTACAGCCTAGAAAAGTAAATAATGTTGATGGTTATTATATTATACACATATGTATATTTCAGAGCAAGGAAAAGTCAAGCCACCAATAAAGTCTGGTTCACATTAAAATTCTGTTGGCTTGAAAAATCCTCTTTCCCATAAACAAGGCTATTTCTTAGCTTCTGGCATGCAAGCAACAGGCATCCTACCCAAAACTAGGAAAGTTGTACAAATCCTTTTTTGTTTCTTTATTCCTTTGACATTAAAAGATGGCAGAACAGGTTAGTTTCTTTTTAGTTTTGTGATCTGTTTGAAGATGAGCCTTGGTAGTGCCAAGTTTTGATCCTGAAACCATAAATCCCCCAAAATCCTAGTTTACCTTGACAACCACAAGTTCTTAAATATGGACACTGGACTTTTGGGAAGAACTTCTATCTCTTGGTGACATCATAATAAATTGCCGTCACCTCTTCTATAGAACAAACTATATTTTTACAAGAGTAGAATCTAGGTAATCTCAGTTCTTTTCTGTCAAAAGAATGTGATTGTACATTTCTTGGTTGTGGACAATAGTATGTCAGTTCAAGATCAGTGCAGTAGTGGATGATGCTGCACAAAATCTGACGGTGGGCTAAGCAGAGATTCACCAGCCCCCCACTCAGCTCTTTCAACAAAAGCCAAGTATGAACATGGATCTTCAAGTAGCTTGTCTAGTTTGGTCCTCGATGGATAAGATGCTGGAAAGGCTGTAATCAAAGCTGATAGAATCCAACTCAGAAAATTTAAGTCAGTGGGGGGAAAAAGAAAACCTGGTCTCTCTGGAAACAGATGCAGATTTGTAAAAGCCAAGCAGTTGCAGGGGGACCCAAATCAGATGAGGGATACAGAACCTGAACACAGGGGCTAACCCTCCCCCCCCCCATTTACCTCATCTAAATTGCCCTTCTGAAGTTGCTATCCTCATAAGGGCAAACATACAGAGAGAGTGGGAACCACATACCTCTAAACAATTGTATCTTTAATTCAGGTCGGGGGTGCATTGGCCATTAATGCCACCACAAAAAACTCAGTGGGGATAATGGCTTGGGGGGGGCTGCCTCTCCTCACTGGGGCCACCCCGGTCCCAAGTGGCCCTCATCCAATTCAAGGTGTTCTCATAGGTGCTGCAGCAGCAAGCTTGGCAGCCCATACACTTTGGTCAGCCGGCTGTCCCAGCCCCATGCAGGGCAGGTAAGCACCTGCTGTGGAAAACAAGCTGGCTGCCCTGAATGTTGACCTGTTGAGAATTAGATATATTGATTATTTTAGCATTAGATAAGTTTTGCAGGTTGTTTTTATGAGCATTTGGGTGCCTTATTTTGTAATCATATGCTGTCATTTTAAAATTTTTATTATGGCTAGGGTCTTCCAAA
The DNA here is from genome assembly GCF_001447785.1 of Gekko japonicus. NCBI lineage: Eukaryota > Metazoa > Chordata > Lepidosauria > Squamata > Gekkonidae > Gekko > Gekko japonicus. The sequence goes on from NW_015172590.1 coordinate 20,531, forward strand.
AGTGAAGGTTACCTGAGGACCTCTGGACCTCTGAGAGGGCCGGGCAGCTTCTCAGTGAGACAGTTTAAGTAAACAACAGAGGGCACTGAGCTGGCCATACACCAACTGGGTTATACTGCTTCTAGATCACAGAAGACCAAAAACTGGAGGCTGGGGTATGAAAAGTGGGACAGAAGCCTGCAGGGACAGCAGGTGAGGTTTATACCCATTCACTCAGCTAGCCCATCTTTATAATTTTATTTATTTAGAACATGTCTATTCCACCTTTCCATCAAACTCATGGTCCCCCAAGGGGGTGTCACTGCATGATGTGCCCAGCGTGATGATGCCCCTTCCAGGTGATGTCGTCATGCGGTGCATGCGCTTCACATGCTCACCAGTAGATCTAGGTTTGGAGCTGGGAGTCCCCTGTCACAAGCCCGGTAAGACCTGCCAACCCTAGTTGGGATAGATTTTTTAAAATTTTGCTACCACACACCAACAAGGGTGCCCTGGCAAGATCTTGCTGTGCAGGATATGGGTGGAACCAAAGGCAAAAGGAAACCATAGACCTTGTTAGGAGGCTGCATCCTGTTCCCACTGGTCTTTCCTTGCTTCAGTGCAAGCTTGGCTGATGACAGGTTTAGTGAGACCCAATCATCAAACATTCCCTCCGCCTCCCGGTAAACTTTGCAGGAAGAGTTTTTAGCCAAACGCTAGAACATCCCCTGTGCAACATGCCCGGCAGAATGATATCACCTCCAGGGGACATCATCACGCCAGGCATGTTGGGTGCAGCAGGGCTCTTTGGGGGCGGGGCTTTCCCCACCAGCTAGCTGGCCGGCAGTGGATTGGGGGCCCTGAAATTGGGGGAACCCCTGCCCCCATCAGAGGGATAGCAACCATACCTGTAACACATATAACAAATAGATGGATTAAAACCAGTCTTCAGAGTCAGCTGAAGCTGTTGCTTAAGAAACGCGGTGGTCAGTTTGAAGGCCCATTAGGGTGGAATCAGCCGATAAATTTGGTGAGGCATTTAACATATTTCGCTATGTGTTCATCCAGATCCAGCAGTAGCAGACCCATGCTATGAAGATCCTGTAACATCAGTGCTTCGAGGTTGAACAACATGGAGTGGGGCTTGTATTCTTATTAAGCTACATAATCAGCAGATGTGTGGGAGTATCCAAGGTGTTCATGGCTGAAAAGCATGTTGGTCCCTCTGTCCTCTGCCTTGATAACTTCATAGGGAAGCTGGGAGAAAACAATGCCATACAAACTATTGAAGCCTCTAGGACCTAGCATTTCCCTATGACATCATCATCGTGTAAGGCCTAGAGCGGGGGTGTCAAACATAAGACCTGGGGGCCAGAACCAACTCGTCCAGGGCTGTTATGCAGCCTATGAGCAACTGGTGCAAGGGAGGGAACAGGAAGCTGTTCAGGGATGGGTGGGTGGAGCAACTCCGATTGTGGCTTCAGCACGGCAAGACAACTTTGTCTGCAGCTGGCAAGCAAAAACCCTTCACTTCAGGGACTGGTAAATTGGGAGCCCCTGCAGCCACATTCGTACCTCTCCACTCGGCCTGCAGCTCCAGGGATGCTGTTGCAGATAGCTGCAGGGATCAGTGTTTGCATGTGGAGGGGGGCTGCAGACAATCTTCTGTTGGGGCATGGGAACATCTGCCCAGTGCTGCACTGCTGGCTCTCCAGTCTGCCCTTGTAGGTTTTCCTCTGCACCCCTCCCCCAGCCCATGGGGCCTTGCAGTGAGGACACACCAACTCAGAGCTTACCAGTTGCTGTCCTTTTTAAAGTTTATATCTCCTGTACCTGGCATTACATTTTATGGTACACATGGCCCAGCCTGACAAAGTGACATTTATGTCAGATACGGCCCTCATAGCAAATGAGTTTGACACCTCTAGCCTAGGGGATTCTGGAGTAATGAGGGCCGTAAATCACACCTTCTCCTGGAACTCTCCTATGATTTATGAATTATTTCCCCAATCTGGTGGAGCAAACAATTTGGCAGAATTCACTCCTCTCTCTTTTTAAACCCAATATCCTTATCAAGGGATAAAATACCTCTTGATGTTTTTAAGTATGTGAACTGCTAAAGAGGATGCTGTTTTCAGAAATATTGTGCCATAGAAACCTTCCACACAACATTAGGAAGAAGCTGCCTGGTAAACTGATGCGTACTATAATTTGATTAATGTTACCAGCAAATGAGTAGTGGGAAAACAGAAGTTACAGAACATTGTGTAGCTAGTTATTGCTGATTGTAGACTCCTGACAAACATTTTCTAGGAGGTTTAAAGTGACTCAGACAGGAAACTAATGCAGTCGGCTGTGTCAGTGCTGAGATTTTCTTTGAGATACAGATCACACAGAGAGAGACACACCCATTGGTAAGCAGTGCTGCGGAGCACTTTGGCAAAGAGATATTTGAAACCACCAAAATATGCACAACACTCTGTTGCTCAGCAGGATTTCTGCATAAAAGTATTCAATTGTCCTGCTAGCTTGGTGCAAAGTTTAGTCCAGGTAAATGTACCAGATACAGGCTGAAGGACTTGGAAGGGGCTGGATCCCACGCTAACAGTGCAATCCTAAACAGAGTAACTGCTTAGGACAGCACTGCACAGATGGAAATAGGGGCTCTTTTACCTTCAACAGCTGTACGGGATTTCAGGATGCTGAAGCTTGTGATGCAGGGAGCTGAAAAGCTACTAAATTCTGTTAAATCTAGGGTTGCCAGCTCTGAGTTGGGGAATTTTGAGGGTGGATCCTGGGGAGGGAGGGAGGGAGGGAGGGAGGGGAGGGGACGGACCTCAGCAAGGTGCAGTGCCATAGAGTCCACCCTCCAAAGCAGCCGTTTTCACCAGGGGAACTGATCTCTGTTGCCTGGAGACCTTTGTAATAGTGGAAGATCTTCAGGTGTCACCTGGCAGTTGGTGATCCTAGTTAAATATGTTAAGACATAAGAACCTTGTCATCATGCGGATAGTGGAGCCAGGCATCAGGTGGTTTCTCCCTTCACAGAGATGGAAAACCTGACCTTATCCTTGAATTATGGCTCATACAACGGTTGTTGGAAGGTGGTTCCTCTGCATCTTTGACCAGCTAATAATCTACATGCCCTTCTTTGTCTTCCATATGTTTATGGTAGTTTACTGGCCCTTGCAGCCAGTCATGCTAGGAAGTACTGGAATTTATTCTCTCAGCAAGAGCAGTTCTACTTTCCAGTTTAACAGATTCAACTGGCTTTCGAGCAAGGGAAACCTTTACCTTTACTTTAGTGTAACCCTGAGTCCACTAGGGGGAGTTAGAGTTGGGGTATTCTTTATAAGGAAAAAAGGTGCAATTTATCCTGAGGGATTAGAGGGCCTGAAACTATGGGGAGAAGCACTCTCACCTCAAAAGCACTCCTTTCGATAAAACTACATATGAATATTTTAGGTATGAGAATTTCTTATACTGATTATTGGAAGGGAGGATTGTGTTTGTATTAATTGGCTGTTGGTCTGTATTTCAATTGGTGTTGGGAATATTTGAAATGGATATTATATGCATTTTTCCTCAGAGATTGGAGGGTGTGAAGCTGCAGGGTGAAGCACTTCTCCTCAGAAGCGCTCCTTTCTGTACACTTACATATCAGTATTTTAGGGATACCAGAAACTCCTGTAAAGAATAGATGACATCCCAATGCAGAGCAGAGCTGCAAGTTGATGCATCTTCAAGGAACTGGCTAGACAGAAGTCAGAAAGACCGAGACCCTGGGCTGCTCAAAGACAACCGGCCTGAGTCATTACATGTTGACTGTTGTATATGCTTGATTATTGTTCCAAATACTATGTCTTTTGAAGGTTGTTTACTGTTCTTTTCATAAATACAAGTATCACAAGGTGGGATCACACTGAAATAGATGTGAACTCTCTCAGTTCTTTAATAAAAATATTTATTTCATATTGCTCTTTAAATTAAAGAGGTTATACTAGCAACCAGTTCGCTTCAACCAGTTTCCTCCTGATGGATTTTGTGGCTACAGTAAAGTTACCTTTTGATTTTCTGCCTTCTGTGTGGCCTCCTCCACATGATACTTAACACTGGCAATGAGGACAGAGTCTTCTAAGGCACATACAGAGATTCCTCGTGGACTTGAGAAAGTGCATATTACAGGAGCTTCGCCTGAGCAGTGTCCTGGGCTGTGTGGAAATTACCTTAAAGTACATAAGGTCAGTGAAGCAATTTTCTGAGATGTGGATATGCAAGAATATTTTGAAGAATTTAACCCTGCATGCCTCAGCAAGTGGAAAAAACTATGCAACTCGACTACAGTTTTACTGAACAACCAATAACACTAGAAACCCACACAGGAAGTGTGCTGTATTAGTGTCTGCGAGGCAGGCTCCTTTGACTCAGCCCAGGCTCTACATAGTGGGCACCCCATCAAAGTGCAGATAAAGGCTCTTCCTTCAGATGTGTACGCTGTGGCTTAAGATGTTGAAGGCAGAGGCAGGAGGTGCGGTAAATGTTAAGGTTCAAGGCCAGGCCCACCACAAGCCATGAAGCTGCATTGAAAATCGACAAAAAAAAATCCATGGACGTGGCATTGTAGTGATTTTCCTGGCCCATTTTAGGGGTAGACCTTCTTGATAGTGGTTGACTCATTCCAAACAGTTGGAGGTTATTCCAGTTTCATCAGTGAATGTTTTATCATCTTATGTTGACACTTCACAGCACATGGACTGCCAGATGCTATCCTCCCAGTTCACATCACAGGAATGTCCACACTCTTTGACAATGACCTGATCCATTTAATCACTTCAAGTCCCCTTCCATCCAATAACAAAATGGCTGGGCTGAACAGGTGGTCTGAAGAACAAAAGACTAGTTAAAATGGATAGTTGAGGGTGACTGGGATTGTTGTATTGCTAGTTTCCCTCCAGTACAACACATCACACCATGTGGTACAACATGCAGGAGACCTGCTGAGCTACTAATGAACAGGCAGCTGACAACTCTGCTATGTATGCAGTCTGACCAGACTGAGTACTGACCAAAGAATGCCAATGGTGTTAGTGCTGCAAGTGGAGACCAAAGGCTCTTCTGTGCATTTGCCCCAGATAACCCTGTCTGTGTCAAGAACAGTGGATTGGGTTCAGCAAGGATATCTGCTACTGTGACTCAAACTACAGGTCACTGTCCTACTGGACGAAGACACCAGACAGCCATGTGCTATGACAACATTTGGACTAGGGGGGACAGCAGACCTGGGCTACCATTTCCTGCCACCATTTGATGGGATGGCAGGGGGAAAATGGAAGGGTGATTTGGCATCATGCCAATGCATGACATCACTTCCAGCATGAAACACAAGTGATGTCATCACATTGGCACAATGCTCTAGAATTCACCTAGATTCTATGGTTGAACTATAGAGTTTTGGGTCAGATTCTAGAACATCATCTTAACACAATGATGTCACTTCCATTTTTTCCATTGGAACTGATATTGCCCATTGGCACGGCACTGGATACCTTGTCCTCACTCCCCATATTCTATGGGTCAACCCTAATATGGACACATGAACATATGAAGCTACCTTATTCTGAGTTTTATCAATTGTCTATTCTGACTGGCAGCAGCTCTCCAGAATCTCACGCGGGGATCTTTCGCATCACCCATTACCTGATCTTTTTTTAAACCGAAGATGTCAGGCATTGAACCTAGGCCCTTTCTGATTTTAAAGCAAATGTTATGTTACTGAGCCATGGCCCTTCTTTGTGGACCAGTGAGGTGGCATGTACTTGGGTTATCTTCCTCTGCAAGTACCACTGATGCTCCAGAAGCAGCAGGGAGTGCTGAGCCAGCAGCTATCCAGGAATAAAGCCAAGGGTATGTTGAAACAGAGGCTGATTGATACACACGCACTCATGCACACACACACCACAAGACCAGAGCCTACTAAGGCATTGGGTCACCCCACCAATCCCAGTGCATGATCTGGGTTGCCAACTTACAGCTTGTCTCTGATATCTTCAAGGCTATGTGAGCTACTGAGTAGCATTTTAGTCTATCGCTTCTTCTGGCTTGCCATACCAGGAAGGGCTAGAATTCAGGTTTGTAGCAAGCCTCCTCAGTGTGGTTACTTGCTTCTTTTCTGGTCTGCTGTCCATGATACCTAACATTAATACCATAGTCTGCCTACTGGGGCATCTTGACTTTCTTGTTCCCATTATATAACAAACCAGTAGAGCCACAGCTATCTTTAGTTTATAGGTAAAGTGACTAATAACAGTAGCATACCTTTGAGTGATCATGAAACATCTGGGTGTGTTTCATTAAACTCACTCTTCCATACAATGCACTGGCTTGTGATCCCTCCTGCTATCCGCCTGTGGCACATTGCAAACAGCATGTCCGTAAGCTAATCCGTTAGGGAGTTTCAGTTCAGGAGTTGCTTGCTCTTAGGTATCAGCAGGAGAGGAGACAACTCTTCAAAGGTGGGTCTTAGCCACTGATGATGCAGCACTGTATCAATCCCGACTCCAAGCATTTCTGAATTGCATATTGAGCATGAGATGTAAGCTACAGTAGAATCTTTATGATTTCCAAAACTCCCAGTCGTTTGAGTCAAATTCATTTCCAGTGTAAACATAACCCCTCCTGTTTATCACAATTTCTGATAACTTTATATAAGGCTCCAGTATGGTTTCTAGGGTTAAATTTATGAAGAGTCATACAAAAACCTTGTTAACTACCAACAATCTACCGTACAAACTATCAGTTGCACCACTATCATTTTGCTTAGCACACACACACAGACATACCCCGGAACTAGTGCCCAATGAAAGCACTTAAGGCATGATTTAAACTGTGGTAATGCATGAGTTGCCCTGACCTGGATGGCCCAGGTTAGCCTGATCTCATCAAATCGTAGAAGTTAAGCAGGGCTGGTCTTGGTTAGGACTTGGGTGCAATACCAACAAGTCCCGGGTCACTATGCAGAGGCAGGCAATGGAAAACCACCTCTGTTCGTCTCTTGCCTTGAAAACCCCTACAGGGTTACCATAAGTCAGCTGTGGCTTGATGGCACTTTCCACTAATGTATGAGTTGTAGATCTCTGATCCTGAGGCAGAGAAATTTCCATTCTTCATATTGCAAAACTGTGCTAAAATGGGCTCCTTATTCTGCCATGGGTAGGATTGGAAAGTGGCTTGCAGGGGAAAAAATGTCATGCCCCTTGAATAGAGGTTTAGCCTGTGGAAATGGGACACTGAAGCTTATCATGGATTGGAGATAAATAACATTACCTGATAAATAACATCTCATTAAGTCCTTATTAATTAATTAATCAGATTTGTATCCCACCTTCCCAGCCGAAGCCAGCTCAGGGCGGCTTACATAAGAGACTAAGAACACACAAGTAAACAATTTAAATAATCCTAAAACTGTGTCAATGAGGGTCCCAAAACATTCCAACATTAAAAGGTGCTAAACATTAAATAATACTAATAGATTAATATTATTAAATTATTAGATGATGGCGGCCAACCTTCAGAGATTTATCCTAGTGGTCAGCCCATAGATCTAGCCTTTGTGCAGCTAGCGCAGGCTGTTTCTGATTACTCCAGGGGACAGGGCTCTCTGCCATTCCAGCTGTTAGGGGGCAGCTCCTAATTGAAGGCCTGGTGGAAGAGCTCCATCTTGCAGGCCCTGCAGAACTGCATAAGATCCTGTAGGGCCCTGATCTCTTCTGGGAGCTTTTTTCGCCAGAGAGGAGGCAGCCACCACCGAGAAAGCCCTGGCCCTGGTTGTCGTCAGCCTGACATCCTTGAGACTGGGGAGGGCCAGTCGATTTTGGGACCCTGATTGATATGATGGATATATTTTCCTCCAGGTCACTTGGCAATCCTAATCACAGAGGGCGTGGAATTTTCTTAACTGGTTCAGGTCTCTAGCCACTAGACTTTAATGAGGACTGGAGTATCCCTCTTTAGCCTTTTCCGTCTAACTCGCCCCCCCAAACATAAGGGATTTATTTTTACTGTATTTAAGAGGTAGACAGAACACCCTTAGAGGCTCCAGATTTCATGTTCAGGCTCTCTTCAGGCTCTGTTTACCTTTTTTTGCAGCTTTGTTTCTGACCTCGTGCTCTGATCTATTCCTGTATATCCCATCCTTAAGGACAGCGATTCTCCTATATAGGCAATAGCCTTCTCCCCTGCTATCTAACTGGAAATCACTTGCTGAGAAAAAACTAGAAAGTTCCCACTACCTGAGAAAGGTGATTGAGCGAGCAGTAGCTGAACAGCTCCAGGAATTCCCAGATGAGACATCTGCCCAGAATCCAGCTTCTGGCCAGGGTTCGGGACTGAGACAGCTCTGGTTGCTCTGGTAGAGGATCTCTGGTTATACCTTGATGCAGGCGGAATGGTGCTTCTGATCCTATTGCATCTGTGTGCTACCTTTGACACAGTAGACCATTTGGTCCTGGTCAACTGCCTAGACTCCCTAGGTGTGAGGAGTACAGCCTTGATCTGGTTCTCATTCCTCCAGGGTTGGTCCCACAGGGTAATCACGAGTGGAGAGAGGGCCCTAACCTGTGGAGGGCCCTAACAATGGGCCTTAACATGTGGAGTTTCACAGGGATCAATTCTTTCCCCAATGTTATTTAATGTCTATATGTACCCATTGGTGGAGATAGTAAGGAGGTTTGGAGTGTGGGGTGCCATTAATAGGCAGATGACACCCAGTTCTACCTCTTATTTAAGGAGCGACTGGTAGTCTGAATTCCAGTCTTGGCCTCCTGCCTGGATGCAGTGGTGAAATGGCTAAGTGAGAGTTGGCTGAAGCTAAATCCATCTAAGACAGAGATTGTGTGGCTGGGGAAGCCCAGATCACTGGGTGGTAGGGCTGCCAAATCCCCCTGGGGGGCGGAAAACCCCCCGCCCCAGAGGCCCGTTCCTCGACACCGGGGAATCGGGCCCTGGGGGGAACCCCGCCCCAGCGTGCCCGTCACAGGGAAGTGACGTTATGACACTGGGCGTGCTGGGGGCGGGGCCATGGCCATACAAGGGGAAACTCTATGGTTTTCCCTTGTATGGTCGTGGCCCCGCCCCCAGCGTGCCCAGGGTCATGACGTCACTTCCCTGTGACGGGCATGCTGCGCGCGCGCACCAGGAGCTGAACTGGAGTCCCCCGCCAGAAGGGTAAGTGCCAGTTGGCAACCCTACGGTGGCCACTTCTAGCAACCCTGGATGGGGTCTGTCTTTCTACAGTCAACTTGGTCAGGAATTTGGGAGTATGGCTTGATTATTTGTTCTCCGTGATGACAAAGACTGCATTTTACCATCTGTGCCGAGCCCACCAACTGGCTCCCTATCTGTCTCAGGAGGACCCTGCCATGGTAATTCACTCAACAGTCACCTCGAGACTGGACTACTATAACATGCTCTATGCAGGACTATCTTTGAAGATGCTTTGGAAGCTACAAGTGGTCCAGAATGCAGCTGTCAAATGGCTGACAGGAGTGTCCTGGTCAGCGCATGTAACACCTATCCTACAGCAGCTCCACTGGCTCCCAATTAGTTTCCAGTGCCAATTCAAAGTGTTGGTACTTACCTTTATAGCCCTAAACAGCCTGGGACCCTCATACCTTTGGTATGTCTCGGCATGATTGTATCCTCCCCATCTTTTCTGATCTTCATTGCAGAATTTATTGAAGGTCCCTGGTCCATGAACTGTCTGCTTTGTGTCAACAAGGGCAAGGACCTTCTAGGTAGTGGCCCCCATCCTGTGGAACCAGCTACCTGAAGAGGTGTGTGTCTTGCAGAGGCTGCTCTTTTTCAGGCGGCCTTTGGGTGATTGTGATCCACCAGGCAGCCTGTATACTTCAGCTGTGTCTTCACCATCCATGCATCCTATCCCACTTGATAGTAGATAGATTTTAATGGGGTAAGATTTTTTAACCGTTTTATAATTTAAAAATTGGTATATTTTAAATGCTGTTAGCCACTTCGAGTCCCATTCAGGGGAGCGGGATATAAATGAGATAGGTAGGTAGGTAGACAGATAGATAGACAGACAGACAGACAGACAGACAGATAAAATACCTCCACAGAATATGTGCTGTTTTCCCCCCAGGCCCCAGAAGCAGGTGCATTGTTTTTCTTGGCTTGCTCCCTCTGCATATGAATTGACATCCTGCCACCTGTGCAGATTGAATCTGGAAAGAATTTGGAAGAGGAAAAAACCTTCTTCAGCCTTATGATTACCTGAAAAGGTAGTTTTAGCTTAACCTCTGAGCTCTAACAATGCAAAGTCAACATTCATCTGGCAAAGTTCTATATTTTTACAGATTTCTGAGGTGAAGTATTATTTCCCCACAAAGATTAGTTTCTTCATAAGGGCAAAGATCATGCTACTATGCTGTCTAGAACATTTTAAATTGACAATGAGTGAATTTCTTTCTACTGTTAATTGCATTAGAAACTTCTGTTTTTCAAGTATAAGTTGCCAACTTTTTTCATAGAAGGTGTCATATGCAATTAAACTGGTATTACTGTTGTGACTCCCCCAAAGGCCCCTAGGAATTTTGTGCAGATATTGTGTTAGATTTTGCGCGGATACTGTGTTAGATTTCCTTTGCAGAAATATGTTTCCAGTGTTCCTTGGGAAAAGCCATGGCCATTAAACAGGTCTGGGCTTGCCCATAGGCATACTCACCATCTCCTATTTATGTTGAGGGAGTGGTGAGAAGAAGCTCACAGGTATGGCTTAGTCACTGCAATGCCATCTGCTACTGTCTCAGATCCAAAACTAGATGGGAGGGACAGCAGCATGTATCGTTCCCCCAACATTTACTGTTAATGAAAAACAGACCCTACAATATTGACAGCCAATATGGTGTAGTGGTTAGTATGTCAGATGGTGATCTGGGAGACCCATGTTCGAAACCCTACTCTGCCATGGAAGCTTGCTGGGTGTCCTTGGGCCAGGCACACACTTTCAGCTTAACTTACCTCACAGGGATGTTGTTGTTGTTGCTGTTGTGAGGATACAATGGAGGAGAGAAGAATTATGTAAGCCACCATGAGTCCCCATTGCAGAGAAAGGTGGGGTGCAAACCAAGTAAATAAATATCTCATAGTTGAAGACAGAGGAACAAATTCAGAATCCAGTGGCATTCACGAAAGCTCATACCTTGAATAAACCTTTGTTGGTCTTAAAGTTGCCACTGGATTCTATTTTTTTTCTGCTCCTTCAGACCAACATGGCTGACCGACTGGATCTATCTTGAAGACAAAGGTTCACTCATAATGCCCAATACACAGGGCCGGCCCGAGGTGTTTCTGCGCCCTAGGCAGGGCGCAGATGCCAACCTCCCGGTGGGGCCTGGACACCTCCCTTTTGCTGCCTCCTCCCTGCCACCACCGTGCGGGGTCCCCTCCCTGGGCCTGGGTAGCTGGGTTTGGGGGGGAGGCTGCGCGCAAGCCACTGCGCCCCCTGCTTCTTCCCTGGAGCCAGAGGAAGGGAGGGAGGGAGGCGCTCGGGCGGGCCTGAGGGCGGCGGCCGTGTTTGGCATGGATCCCCTCCCCTCCCTGGGCCTGGACATCTGGATTTGGGGGGAGGCTGCACGCAAGCCACTGCACCCCCTGCTTTTTCCCCGGAGCCGGAGGAAGGGAGGGACAGAGGCGCTCGGGCGGGCCTAAGGGCGGCGGCTGTGTTTGGGCGCAGGTCCCCTCCCCTCCCTGGGCCTGGACAGCTGGGTTTGGGGGGAGGCTGCGCGCAAGCCACTGCGCCCCCTGCTTCTTCCCCGGAGCCGGAGGAAGAAAGGGAGGGAGGGAGGCACCTCGAGAGGTACGCCGTCGGGGTGCCCTGAGTCAAGTGCGACTCTCCAAGCGGCGTGGCAGAGGGAGGGAGGGGGTGGGAGGCACCCACCCTCTGTTCTCCGGCCGCGCGGGGAGGGAAGCGCTCCCGCCCTGTCCTCCGCGCCTTCGGCCGCTCTCCAGGGAACTGCTCGCTTGGCCAAAGCCAGGGTCGGGCGGCTGCAGCCGCGCCTCTCCCAATGGCTGGAGGACTGTACCTGCTGGGACCGGCGAGGGGCTCCCTCCCTCGAACGAGACCCGAGCAGCAGAGGAAGACGGAGAAGGCGCGGAGAGGCTGCCTAGCGGGCCCCTGGGTGCTACCGCCTCACCGGCCGAGGCACCCCTGATCCCAGCAGAGGGAAAACGAGGAGGGGAGAAGCATCACTCACTACAGGCCGCGAAACGCCGCCCCCCTCCGTCATTTTTCTCTCCCTCGGCCGGCATCATTGGCAGCCTCTTTTGAAGTCCCTTCTCAGGGCGGGGTAGGCAGGTGGCAGGCAGGCGGCGGGGCTGTAGTACCTTGGCGCCCTCTGCCTCCTTGCTGCCTGCCTCCCTCCCTCCCCTGCTTCCCTCCCTTCCTCCCCTGCTTCCCTCCCTTCAGTCGCGGCAGACAGGCCCGGTTAGGGCGGGGGTGGTGGGGTGCAGTTTGGCACCTCTGAGAGCCGGCGCACCCTAGGCGAGCACCTAGCTTGCCTAGCGGGCGAGCCGGCCCTGCCAATACATATTCCAGAAAGTTTTGTACTGTCTTCTATATTCCTTTATTCTGCAATAACCTGTTCTGAAGTGTTTTAAAAGCCAATAAGTTCTTTAGATTAAAGGTACCTGTAATGATTCCTTGTTTTATATGTGTGTGTGTCTCTTTAAAAGTTTGGTTGCATGGCTGTGTGATGGACTAGAGTGCTTGAAGAGACAAGTGTGGTGTGATTGGTGATTGACAGAGAGGGGGAGGGGTTTTAGAAAGTGTTTCTGAGTGGATGAATGGGTATGTCCTTCAGGAGTGACAGTTAGAGGTTTGACAGTTGATAAAGACAGTTGTTAAGTTAGTTCGTTCTGAGGTCTGAGGGGGAGAGAGACAGTCTTGTGTGTGATACAAGAGTTAAGTTCTGTGTATGAAGAAAAGTTGAATGTATAAGGAAACAAAAGTTAAATGAAAGTCTGAGTGACAGACTGGAGTGAAATAGGAAACGTATATGACCCCGAGTAATGAGTTACAAAGTTACTTGAAAAATCCCTGTCAGAAAGGGAGCAGATCTTGTGTGAGACACAACGAAATTGTTAAAATTATTCACATTACTGGTTACATTGTTCTACACTTTAATCTATGAAGTGTTTCAATAAATCTTCTTTTATTTAATTCTGACAGCTCTGAAAGAAATAATTTCTCAGGAAACACGTAGACCCTCATGAGACTTAAAAACTCGACCTACCTATCCAGTGATAGCCAAAAGAAAGTATAAAGGTTTGGAAAGCCTAAAATTTCCTGGTGGCAGCCTAACCTACCCAGTTGAACAAAATAAAAAGAACACTTTAAAGTGAAACCAGGCCTCCCCAGATAAGGGGTTATTACAGTACCCTACAACAAAACTGTCCTCGAATCTGTCGTTTTTATTAGAAAAGCAGAAAAGACATAGATAAACCACTAGTGATTATTCTCAACACAAAATAATTTACGTTAATACATACATGCTCATTTCTCTAATCCAGTTTGGTGTTTCTTTTTTTAAAACAATTCCTGTGGAAAAGTCTTGTTCTGAGATGTGACCTATGTTCTGAGCTCCTGTTTTCTTAAATGGATCTTGTTTTAACACAGAGATTTTGTCCATTAACATCACAAACCACAGCTATCAAAGCTATACCTCCAGTTCTGGTAATGTCCGTTGCTTCCAATTCTGGGCCAGCTTCAGTCTGGCTGAAACCAATAGACCCATTGCCGAACACTATGGATTTTTAGGGAGTTTTTCTGAATTATATCCTAATACATATATCAATGGTGATCTTAATAAGTTCAAAATGAGCCCTGTCAGAATGAGAAAGGGTAGCCTGTGTACATCATCTTGCATGGATTGCCTTACATATATATTAGTGATAAGATGCTGTCACATCCCTGGGCAGCTTAATGACAGCAGTGAAGGGGTGGAACAGATTGGGTACCTCCCTGAGCATTCCAGATCTGAGGCAGAAGGGGAGAGCAGGGGTGCATCCCTAAGCACCCCAGTCACAGAGCAGAAAGAAGAGCCATGTGGCTATGCAGGAGGAATGGAGAAGCAGACCAGAGGAACTAGCTCCCTCCTTGGATAAAGTGCTCCTTGAGAGAAAGGGACTACTCAGGAGTAAGAACAGGGAGGCAGGAACTGGGGGGCAGACAAGAGATGGGGGATAAAAGGCCCCAGTTGAAGGCAGTAGGGGAGAAGCCACCTATCTGGTATCAGTAGGAAGCTGGGGATGAGAACAGCTGCTGGGAAGACTGGCCCAAGCTCTTGGGGTCTAGGAGGATGACATTGCTGGTTGGGGGTGTGAGTGTTTCGGTGAATCAAGTATTCTCTCCACCCAGACCTTGACAGACTAGCTACTTCATGTCTTAGCCCTTGTGGGAAGGCCAGGAACAGTAGCTAAAAAGAGCTCATGAAGAACCCAGGCTGAGAAAGCAGATCTGGAGCCTGGGCTGACTGATGATGGCACTGAAGCAGGGCCTCTAAAGTTGACCTGAGTGGATGTATAGGTTCGTAGGGGGGGAGTGGCCATTCAGGTATGCTGGCCCCAAGCCATATAGGGCTTTAAAGGTCATTATCAGCACCATGAATTGAGCCTGGAAGCAAGTGTAAATAGAACAAGACTAGAGTGATATGGTCCCTATGACCTATTCCAGTCAACATTTTGGTTGTAGCATTCTTTACCAACTAGCTTCTGGACGATTTTCAAGGACAGCCTCATGTTGAGTGCATTGCAGTAATCTAATACAGATGTTACCAGGGCATTCACAACAGTGGCAAGATCTTTCTTTCCCAGGCAGTACTACAGCTGGATCACTAGACAAAGTTGCTGAAAGGCACCCCTGGCTGCCACTGCCATCTGCTTATCCAGCAGGAGGCACTGAGTATCAACTTATACTAATGATGTTTCCATAAAATGTCCCTCAAAGGGAAAAATCAGAACAAAACCAGGATGGAATTCTATCAGAGGCAGGTTCCAGGAAATGGGGACAGCCTCTAGTAAGGAGGGGAAATTGCATAGTTTGCCAGAAGTAGACTCAAGACCCTGCAGTTTTAAGTGAAGGAAGACTGGAGGAGAGGGGAAAGAGCTGTTTAAACATTTTATTTCCAGCAGATATTCTGCTTAGATTCCCCACCACCTGCTGTTGCCTTTCAGCCATGGGAGGATGAAGATATATACCTGTACCTCTATGCTCTTCTCCAGAGGGAGAAAAGCAGTTGGGGATCAATTTTGAAAAACCACATGGAAAAGGTTAAGTGCACACACCCATCCTCCACTTAAACTTACCTCCTTCTGAAACTTTTTGTCCTAAAAAGTGAAGTGAAAGATGCAAGTCAAAGCTATCTTGGGCATTAGGAAAAGATGATAGCTCTCCACAGTTAGGGAAGGGGAAGAATGCTGCTTTTGCCATTGAAAAGGGGCTCCAGTTCCTTTAAAAGTTTGTGAAGAAATTTCACAGGCAGATATCTTCTCCCTCCACCTGCATGAAAAGTCACACTTGCCAAAGCTCCTTTTTTGTACAAGTCTGAGAGTCCTCTGGAGGGAAGGTGGCATGGTCTAGCCTAGTCTCATCAGATCTTGAAAGCTAAGTATGGTCAGTACTTGGAAGAGAGACCACCAAGGAAGACTCTGTAGAGAAAAGCAATGGCAAGCCATCTCGGCTTCTTACTGGCCTTGAAAGCCCCTTGCTGGGGTCACCATAAGTTGGCTGCAACTTGATGGATGCAACTTTACACACACATGAGAGTCCTCTCCTTTTAAAGTCCTGGATATCTTACTGCATGCAATGTCCTACTACTTGGCAAGGAAAATGAGCTATAAAGGCTAGTGAACCTCTTTGTCTCATTGGTTTTTGGACACCAGCCACCTATATGGCAAGACTAAATGTTGTGGTTTGTGCCAGCTTTAAAAACATGCTGAATGGGCATGTTGCATTCCAAACAGCCCTTATCTCTTCCTGGCATGAAAGGTAACTAAAGTCCCATTCATACTTGCCGGGAAACGCAGGGGGGAGGCGTGGCTGTTTGTGCCAGCACAGTGTGTCCCGCTGCAAACGCAATCAGACGCGATGGCAGTTTTCTTCCTCGGCACACATTCCCGGCGCGCTCCAACGATGCAAGAGGAGTGCGCTGGAGTGATCACACAAAGAGTCTGGCAGTGCCCCGTCGCAAGCCGTTTGCTAGTGGACTTTACGAAGTAGCTTTTTACTCCGCATCTTCGGCTGGCTGCGACGGGTGTGCTACGATGGCCAGATGTTGCTGTTTGATCACGCCCTTATAATCTGCCCGGCATTTGTGCCGCTCCAGCAGCAACTTCTACATCTGATCTAAGTGAGTTTATTTAATATTTGGAGGAATGAAATTCAAAGAATGGAGTCTCCATTGTCTTTGATGGACCACACATATGATATTAAATGGTAATCTTCAGATAAGGCTGTTTCCTACTGCACTTTTTATATTCAGGTACAGATACCAAAATATTAAACACACACAGCTCATTGACACTATAGCATTTACTCTATAACTGTCGGGATGAATCAAGGCTGAAGACTGCCTTTTATGATAACTCCTAGTTCCCAAGTGCATAATATGCATAGCTTAAGATGTATTTTTTCCTGAGGAGGGAGTTAAATGTATCTGCACCTTTACAACTGACATAAGATATGTGTGTGGCACAATTTAAGCACTTCTGTGTTTAGTGCTCTTGAATTGATGCCCAAGTACAACTTTTATTGTCAACCAGCTCTTAGTCCTTGTCAGTCCCTGTGACTTAATAATAAACTTAGACTGAATGTCTTTGTCCTTTTTGGAGTCTCTGTCCTTGCTGAGCCTGTGAGGACATGTGGACCTCTAGGAACGAGTAGGCATTGCCACAAAATGGCTGCCATGGGGGGGGAATCATGAAGCCAGCCAGAAAGTATCAGGAGGTTCCAAGAAGAGAAGAAGAAGAAGAGATTGGATTTATACCCCGCCCTTCACTTGGAGTCTCAGAGCGGCTTACAAACTCCTTTCCCTTCCCCTCTCCACAACAGACACCCTGTGAGGTGGGTGGGGCTGAGAGAACTCTGACACAAACTGCTCTTTTCCAAGGACAGCTGTGCCAGAGCCTGTGACTGACCCAAGGTCACATCAGCAGGTGCAAGTGGAGGAGTGGGGAATCAAACCCGGTTCTCCCAGATTAGAGTCCGCACACTTAACCACTACACCAAACTGGCCAACACCTTCCTATGAGGCAGCTCTTTCTCAAAAGGGTACTCTTTACAAACACAAAGGTAACATCCCCTGAGCTATTCTGAAGCTCCCCCTGCTCCAACGAGATGGAGAGAAGTCAGGATTGGCTGTTTGAGGAAGAAATGCTTTACAGAAGAAGCAGATACTAGCAAACGTATAACTGTGTGCCACTGTGCCCATTGGCAGCACAGTGGGGATCATTACCAGGGGTCATTTCCTGCAGGAGCGCACAGGAGCGGAGCTCCGGCAGTAAAGAGCCCAGGGGGCAGGCACATGCAACAAGCCCCACCCCCTG
>NW_015172590.1:38323-54486 GCF_001447785.1 Gekko japonicus
CCTGAGCGGTGGGTGTTGCCTTCTGACACACTTCCGGTGATGTCTGGGTGTGTGGCATATGCTAATGAATTATGCTAATGAATTATGCTAATGAGCTCCTGCACCTCTTTTTCTACGAAATGACCCCTGATCATTACAATAACTAGAATAGCTGACAGAATCCATCTGTACGTTGATTTATTTTTCTCCGGATCTGGCAAAGTACTGCCACATTGGTAGTTAAGAAAAAATTCTCAAAAGTAGTTAATTTCTGGTATGGGAAGAGTATGCAATGTCATCACACCATAAGTCATGTGGACAAGCCAGCCTGTGGCGTTCTGCCACTGGTAAAGCATTTTTGCCTTTAGCAAAGAGATAGAGTATGCTAAATATGTGTTTGTGATCCCTCACAAAAGCCTATATATTAGACAGATGCTCAGAAGTCACTCAGGTGAGATGAATCAGTGCCTTTTCTTGTGAACTCATTTAATAATAGGGTGCCAGCAGCAAGTTCAGTGTAATATGGAACCTCTTTTTAAGGTGTTTCATATCTGGCATTTCATAAATAGTAAAGGAGAAACAAAGCATCCTGTTGAGTCGGGTTATGTGTCATCTAGGAGTTTTGTTGTTGCTGTTATCAGCACATAATACTGTCTCCACAATAACTCTGTAATCAAGAACATTTCCATATTGTGCCTAAATCCCAGCATGGGAATCAGACAAAAAAACGAAAAGTAAGATAAATGATTTGAGAGATGTGTCTTTTTTAATATCTTGGAAAAGATTGCTTGCCAAAGCAGTAAGGAGTATAATTAAAAACAGAATTACACAAATGGGAGCCAGCAAGGACTTGCAGGTAGTGTTGCCAGATCCGATCGTCATGCTGGTGGGGGAGGGGAGGGACTTTCTGGGAGTGGGGAGGAGTGTGTTGTATAAGAGCAAAAAGAGTTAGATGCTGTGGTATTGGGGCAAACTCTATGGCTTGAGGGCAAAAAAACCATAGAGCTTCTCCCAAATACCAGAGCATCCCTACACCATGTCCGTGATGTAATGACATCACTTCTGGGTGACATCATCACATTGGGGATGTCATGAGTAGGGTTGCCAAGTCTTTCTTACCTGGCGGTGGGGGGCTCCCGGATGGTGATCCCGAGCGCGAGCGCGCTTCACACGCGCGCACCGCATGCACGTCAGCCGGATGTGACGTGATGACGCCGGGCACGCTGGGGGCGGGGCCACAGCATGCCCGGCGTCATCACATCACATACAGCTGACGTGTACGCCGCGGTGGGTTTCCCCCGAGGCCCGATTCCGCAGCGGCGGAAATCAGGCCTCCAAAGCGGGGGGAAATCCGCCCCCTGGGGGGATTTGGCAGCCCTAGTCATGAGACATCCCACCTCCAGAATGCCCCCCTAATTCTCCCATTGGAGCAACAGAGAGGACCTAGCAACCCTACCCCAAACATAGGTAGGATTTGGGCTCATTTGCAAAAGCGGGCTCTGGAAATGCCCAGACTTCTGTATGTAGGTGTGGGGTCGCAGGTGCTAGGCTGTGTCAGTGTATTGTCTTCTTGAAAGTAATGTGCAAGTGGGGAGGGGGGCATGGCACAGTGGTAAAGCATTTTTTAGTATGCAGAACATCCCTGGTTCAATCCCCAGCATCTCCAGCTAAAAGGACCAAGTAGTGGGTGATGTGAAAAACCCTCAGCCTGAGAACCTGGAAAGCCACTGCCAGTTGGAGTAAACAGTACTGATCTTGATGGATTAAGGGTCTGATTCAGTATAAGGCAGCTTCATGTGATACTAATGTCTGAAAACACATCCAGTCTTCCTCTGAAACGGACAGATCTAGAAATTTAAAGAGGAGATACCAGTTCAGAAATGGTAGCACATCTGAGCCACCAATAGCAATGCTGTGGGTCTACAGTGATATCAGAAAAACAGAAACATTCAGGAAGGAGCAAAGCAACACATCCTATGAAGGAACATCAATCAATTATAATTCCAATTTTTCATACATCCATTCGTGGATTTGCTTTTACTATGCACACAGAAATGAGTTGGGATATTGTGAAATCTGTGCTTTCATTGTCACTGATTAGTTTGCACTAGATGTATTATCTCAATCAGTGATTGCATTTGTGTTTTGTAAGAGGGGTTTTGAATACAAGATAACCTCTCCCCACTTGATTTTGCTCTGTCAGGTTTCATATTTAACTAAGGGACCAAGGATGTTTGGGTGAGGAAACGTGGTACGATCACCTGCTTTCCTTGATCTTTCCCCCTTGTGTTTTTCTCACATTAAGGCTTGTACTACATTCAAATAGTACTAGCTTTCATGTGATTGGTCTTGGCAGATATGTTATCCTTCTCCCTCTCCATTGTTCATGAAGTTGAACAGATCTCCACCTTTTTCTCCATCTTAGCTCGACCGGAAGCCAATTATGACAGCTTTTGATAATGTTTTCACATGTGCAAATTCATCCTCAAGCCCCTTTCTCTTCCACCTCATCTTATTTCAGCAATTAATACAAAACTGATCAAATAGGCAGATTATATCTCTAAATTGTAGGAGTTAAAAACAGACAAGACTATGCAATTCCATCTTTTCCAGTGGCTTTCATTAAGCTGGGACAACTTGTTGTTCTAGTTTCTTCTCCGGGTAAATTTATGCTCCATGAACATGCAAATTCATTTTTACTTAGGTCCTGATCAGACGGGTCTTTAGATCTGTGCCAGGCACTTGTGCCTGGCGGATTTAAAGGGAATGATCAGATGGCGACATCTAGGAGAAGCGCCGCTTCTGTGATCAGCCCGTTCAGCCCCACCAGGGAGCCGTACTTAATAGATACCAGTTTTAGTCCAGAGCAAATGCTTGCCAATGGGCCAATGGCGGACTTTCCCCAGTCTGATCATTCCAGTGGACAATTCTCCCATCAGGATGGTCTGACTCCAGACCATCCCGAACAGCCGCCATTTAAAAAACTCTTAGCAATATGCACATAAACGCGCAACAGCCGCAGAGCTCCAGTCAAACATTCTGGACAATTTCATGTTTCTGAAAGGCCTGTGAAATGTATGAACTGTGTTAATTGAAACGGTACCTAGAGGGAGGTACCATTGGCAGTGCTTTAACCATTGAATTCCACACATGCATGGAAAAACAAGTACACGTTGAGGCGCAGAGACGCATGCGCAAACAGAATTTTTTTTAAAAAACCCGCCCGCACAGCTCCTTCAGGTGGACGCCATCTAGACAATCCACCATGGAGTACGCGCGTGGTAAGGGGAGCTGTCTGGTCATACAACACTGGATAAAAAAGATTTGGATCAAATTAGAGCCGGGCCAAAGGCAGGATTTGCTGCCCGTCTGAACGGAACCTTAGTTATTTTACTTGCAAAGATCAGCAAAGTGCCATATTTGAAAATGCAGATCGTTCTATGCTATAAACATTATGGCTTCCTGATCTGTGTGTTCCAAACTTGATGGTTCCTAATACAATACATTGTTTAGGGATAAAGATATATGGCTTCCAAGACAGAGTTAAATGTAAAAAAAATGGGTTAAATGTAAAAAAAATATCATTTGGCTTGAAGTACAGAAGCATTTTCATAGTATCCCCAATTTCCACATTTCCTGGTTAAGGGGAAAATACTGTTCAGACAAATTACAAAGATGATCTGACTCCAACAGTAATGAGAGAAAGAAATAGAAGCACATCTTACATGGCACATTCATGTAGGTTCATTTAACCTATTGTGAACAGATTATCTTCAGAAAGATTAACTTGCTACAGCTCCAAGTCCAGGTAAGAGAGAGAAGAAGAGAGGTCCTATATAAGATGAAAACAGAAGGCAAGCAAGGGCCAAAGAGGCTCAACATCTAACTGATGAGAGGGTGGGGCCAACTGCCAAGCATACAGGAGTGAGAGAATTCTCTTAACCCTTTCCCTCCCAGATCCTCTTGCATGCAGAGTTACAATATCCAGCAGACCACTCCCCCCACAAAAAAACCCACTGCTTTCCTGCACAGCAGAGAAGTCCTATCAAACCAATAAAAAATCCCTCTGGCCCCAGTTCTAGTGTAGGAATCCAAACTCTCTGGTGCTTGTTCAGTGGGACTTTTGTCTGGCAAGTGAACATTGCTGCTGTTGTGTACGTGTATTTGGGGGGAGTTTTCATCGCACTGGTATCTGATTCATGCAAGAGGGCTGTGGTCCTGAGCGCAAGGCATATTTACACAAAGCTCAGCACTGGTCTGGCAGTAAAAAAGTTAATTGTGACTTGGCAGTAGTTGGCAGTGCAATACCTGTCAACCATCCCAAGGTATGACAAATCATTTGTTTGGTATCAACGAGTCATAGTGTTTGATGAGCCAAGAACAGACAGGTTAATTGACAGCATATTAGAATAATCTTCATTAGTTCAAAATCTGAAAAGTACGCAGACGGAGAGTGATTTCAGCAAAGCGTACTTTATTCAATCAGGAACAAGACGACTTTGGCCGGCTCGCAGGCCGGCTTATATCCCCCGAGAAACCGCCACCCAAAACACACCCCTACTTCCCTATAGGTTATTTACAGTGGCCAAGAGTCCCATATACTCTTGGCCGGGAACCTAGCCCCCTGATTGGAGCGGGCTAGGATCCACATAGTCCATTGTCTCTTGGAGCGAAGCTCTGCATTTGTCTCTGGACTTGTCTGGATTTGTCTGGACTGGATACATTACAAAATCCATCAAACATTTCTGTTGATGGAACGATTTCTGCCTATGGAGCATGACTTTCTTTCCTGCCTATTCCCACTGCAGCTTGAAACAGCCCCTGGAATGCTGCTGCTCATAGGAAACGGGGGGGGGGGGATTTGTTCTATTCATGTAAGTGCTGTACTGGATCCAAGCCTGCGTATCTTTCTACGTCCCATTCCCAAGTACAAGATAATCCAATTCACTTCTTTAATTTAGGCATAGGACTTACAAAGTAATTAATTACAATTAATTACAAGTAATTAATTACAAAGTAAATTTAATTTAGGGGTAGTACTTACAAAGGACTGTGAACAAAGTCAGCATCTGCACATTCCTTCACATTAACAAGTAGTCCGAAGAAGTCAGGCAAGGGGGCGGCAGCAGCAGAACTGGCTGCAGGGACTGGCGTGAAGGTAGCCGGAGGGTGGGGGGGACGGGACTGGGCAGTTCTGTGGTTCCTGGTACAAAGATAGCAGTTCGAAAGCAAGAAATTGCAAGTAGATAAATAGGTACCACTTCAGTGGGAAGGTAACAGCGTTCCGTGCGCCGTGGTGTTTAGTCATGCCGGCCACATGACCACGGAAATGTCTTCGGACAGCGCTGGCTCTTCGGCTTTGAAACAGAGATGAGCACCGCAACCCTAGAGTCGGATCTGACTAGCTTTCGAGCAAGGGAACCTTTACCTTTACCTTACTTACAAAGATGTATTTGTAGTGCCAGTCTAAGGCACCCCCTCCTTAAATGCTCCCTTTCCAGTGTAAACAGCCTGTCCGTGTAACTACACAGTGCCCTGCTAGGGGGAAGGTACCACAATGTGGAGGTGGATATTACACCCTGAAGAGTTTGCCAAAGTTTGTCAGCTCCATTCACCAGACCATTTAGCAATACAGCCTGTGATCAGCTCTCCCCACACCTATTCAGTGGCTACCCAGCCACACATGACCCCCAATTTCCCCACTGTAAATGGTCCCCAGTGGGGGACCATGGAACCAGGTTTCTGTTTTCTATGTAAAGAGCCCCTACTATACCATTCATTCTCTATTCTGTTACTGACCATCACAGGTGGAGCACAGAAGACGAATTCCTGGTTGTTTCACAGGAAATAGATGTAGAGCTAGTGGTTATGCTCTTATGTTCTCCACCTTGACTTTGGAGATTAGATTGGAGCGCGCTGATTTCTCACATCTGAATTTATTCCAAACCCTATATTTTAATTCCCCCTCCCCTTGACCCTTGATAGACATTCTTACTTTTAAAAATTCTTGGAATAAATATGCTATATTTTCCTTTGTTTTCAGTCCCATCACACATCCTGAAAGCCCCTCTGGAAAACTAACCAGTAGAAAACGGGTGAATTTGTCATATTGAAGGATCTATTCTTTTCTCTTTTCCATCTCTGGAATCAGAGCACGTTGCCATTCTGGAATGGATTAGTAGTGCAGACATCGGGCAGTGCAGACATCGGACTCCATTAACTCTTCCCATGGCTGATAGTAGCTGATAGACACACCCCCTTTCCCTCATTATGGGGGTTTTCTCTGTTCCCTTTACCCTTCATTCTGACTGAGGGAAGACTACTCCCCGGGTCACCACAAAAGTACCTGCTGCAGGGAGCACCTGACTGCTCCAGCTTCATGTGACATGTAGGAGGATTTTACTGAGCCCATTCATATACCTGTTACATACAATGAACAAAGACAGACTGGTCATGTGCTTTGAGTCTGGGCCTCTAAACTTCCGCTTCTCCTACTTAAAATGAGAATGTAAAAACACGCTGTTGAGAGAATGAATGTCATAAGGATGACAGAAAACACTTATAATATAACAGCACCTTTGTATTATTATTAAGGATATGAAGTAGACTGAAAAACAACTGGAAAAGGTTGGGTTCATGAGCAACATGAAGCAAGGTGGAAGAAAAACGGCTCTGGGAATAAACTGAACTCGCCTTTGGTCATAATTCCAAGTTGTAGAATGGAATTACAATCCTATATTTTAGTCTATTTTTCTCATGAAGGGCTATGAAATATGTTTAGGAATGATGCAGTGGCATGAAACACAATGTGCTTAAGTAATATTTGCTTTATTCTCATGAAAGGGGAACTGTTCCTGGGTGTAATAATTATGCATCACTTTCTTTCTTTCTCTTTCCTTTATTCCTTGCCTTGTATCTTTAAAAGTTCCTTCCCAAGCTTGGGAGCTGGCAGCAACAAGTCAGAAATGGCCATCTTGTCATCTCCTCACCCCAAGCATGATGGAAATGAGGAGATGGTTGCAACTTGCTAACATTCTCCCCCAACCCAGCAATTAGCTTTTGTTCTCCCCACACTGTTTCTCCTCTGTCCCTGCAGAGCAGGGAAAAGCTGGGGGTGGGGGAGCAATCAGCTGAGCATTTGCCTCTTTTCTGCCCCCAAGCTTTACCCCCAAAGGACACAGGGAGAAGTTTTCTGTTTGTGCTGGACTGGTAATCAGAAGGCGAGCAGAACTGGAGGTGTTACAGCATCACTAATCTTCATCACAGATTTACATTGGATGAATAGTGTGTCTATGGAACTGTGTTTCTATGAGAGAGGGCTATGGATCTGTCACTAAACTGGAGGAGAAAACCCTGGCAGTTAAACAGATACAAGCTTGTGGAAATAGAATCTTATATTTTTGGCATCTCTAGAAAGAAGGTTTCTTTGAGTGCTGGGTGTGCTGATTCAGAATGCTTCACACCCATAAGCCTAAAACAGGCTATGCTTGTCCTTGTGATGATGAATGTGTTCCAACAGCCAAGTAGGGTTTAAGAGGATTGGTAGCGGTGATGCCATTAGGTCCAGACTTTGGGACTGAAGTCTGTGGGCTCAGCAGGGATCTCAAAAATCAGGCTTTCACCTTCACCCTTGAAGTAAACGTTAACATTGTGGGAGGGGGACATTAAGTCCAGAGCCTAAATTTACCTAAGTGCACCACTGATCCATAGTGGTGTCATTCAATGTAGCAGCTTTTGCAGAAACTCCAGCCATATAATGGCCTCTTGAGTTATACTTTCTTCTACTTACTACAATGCTGATTGAGCTGGCATCTAGACACCAATAGCATGCAGTCTTATAAAGGGAGACCTAAACGAAAATAGGCAGAGCTGGATCAGAATTGTCTCAGGAACACGGACTTTAAAAGTCAGCCTATAATCTTCTTAGAAAAAACAGCATGCTGAATCCAGCAGTGACGCAGCTAATTTTTCGAGCTCCCAAACAAACTGTGGTGCAAAAGATAAGACTGTATTCACCAATCTATTACGAACTATTTTTCTTCAGCACACAAACTGATACTGCTAAGTATAAGGCTCTAGCACGTACACACATGTCGTTTCATGCAAGGATGGGAAAACTCATGATGAAGGGGCTTCTCAGTATGTACGTTGTTGCTCTAATAGGGGTGTCTCTCAAACCACCAATGATCGTTCTTTATGCTTTCCTGGTTCAGTTTTATATTTTCTCTGGGGAACGGAAGTGGTTTTGACACATTCAAAGAGACTTAGCACACTGATCTTCCACCACTGTGTGGCTTTGCATTTAAAATGAAAGTGTAGGGCTGCTGATGTTCAAAAGTATTGTGGCATCAGACAATGAAAAGGGTACACGCATAGGGCTGGAAATTGTGCTTGGAGATCAGTGTGGAGGTCAGAACGTGCTTGGAATTCCAGACCGGGTGACAGTGATGATATTCCTACTATATATAAACTATTATCATTGCTGTTTTGATAAGCTGTCTTTAGGCAGGAACCACATATTCTCTACCATTGCAAGACAAAAACAGGGACACATTTGCAATACTCTCGTCAGAATAAAGAATATTGCTTGAGCACTTCTCCCCTTATTAAGCAGTGCTGAGGTCTCTATTCTGCCTGCTGTGTTCTGCATTACTTTAAAGTGTCCTGACCTTCACGGATTCCAAAGCCACACTGCTGGTCCCCCCCCCCACCTGACACAGTGTCATCAGTAATTCAAAATAGCACCCCTCCCCCATAGCTGCAGTGTGTGAAATAGCATGCTGTGCACTGCATGGCGCGTTAGCATCCATGCACATGCATTTACAGGCTGAGCATTGGAGAAAAGGTGCATCCGTTCCTCCCCCCCCCCCAGTTTTCCTCAGAGAGTTAAGCTCCAAATGCTCTGAGGATGCAGCTAAAGAATAACCTTAGCTTTAAAACTAACTTGTAACAAGATATCCCCCCAAAGGCAAAAGAGGAACAGCAGTTAACCATAATGGGCGTCAGAAAATAGACTGTTTCTGGTAAATGGGGACAACTGGAGTCTGGAGAGAAAGACTGGTGTGGTGGTTGGGATTACCAGACTGAGACAGGGAAAATTCGGTTCGAATCCACATTTTCCCATGAAGTTTACTAGGTGATTTGGGGGCAGCCACTTTCTTTCAGCCTAATCTACCTCCAAGGATTGTTGTCATGGCAAAACTGCAGAGGAGAAAACCATGTATCTCATTCTCCTGGTGGGAAAGTTGGGACAATAATGTAATAAATGAGGAATGATTATGTTTAGAAGTCGTGTGTCGCTGAACACCAGTTTATAGGAAGGGTGCACAGCAAGGA
Source organism: Gekko japonicus (assembly GCF_001447785.1). Taxonomy (NCBI): domain Eukaryota; kingdom Metazoa; phylum Chordata; class Lepidosauria; order Squamata; family Gekkonidae; genus Gekko; species Gekko japonicus. The sequence goes on from NW_015172590.1 coordinate 47,639, forward strand.
AAAGATTTATTGTCTTCATGCCTTACTGTGTGGACTTCCTTTGGTCAGTGTGAGAAACAGGTGGCTCTTCAGTCTGACCCAGCACAGGTAGGCAAGGCTATGGCAGGTTCTGCACGTGAGGGGTACCAAGTAAGGAATCATCCTGCATGTCACCAGCCATCTCTAGTCAAAGAAGAGACCTCTGGGGAGTCAAGAGATCAATCCAGGCTCTTATTGACAATAAATGAGAGCAGGTCAGGCAATCTTCTCTGACACCATATAGATGACTAGACAAGATGGCCCTGGGGGTCCCTTCCAACTCTATGATTCTATGAAATAGGGCTGCCAGCTCTGGGTGGGGAAATGCCTGGAGATTTTGGGGGTGGAACCCGAGGAAGATGGGGTTTGGGGAGGGACTTAAATGGGGTATAATGTCATCGAGTCCGCCTTCCAAATCGGCCATTCTCTCTATCGCTTGGAGATCAGTTGTGTTAAGTCGCTCGCTTAACAAAGAAGTCGGAGAGTGATTCAGCAAGAACACAGCTTTATTCTTCAACTTGAACACAATTCTTCAACTTGAACACGGATCAACATCTGATAGCCAGAACAGAACAGTTCCTTTTTTACATTGCAGTTGTCCTGCTTTTAAACTCTCCCGGCTAATGTAGCCACACCCACTGTACAAATACCAACCAATACGGTTGTTCATATAAGGACCAATCACGGATGTTCCCGCTCAGGGAGCTTGCTGTAAGGTGATTGGCTAAGTGCTTCCTGGGCTAGCAATGCGTTTGGATGGATTTGGATCCTAGCCCAGGATGAAGCTCAACATGGAAAGTCAATTAGATGTTTCACATACATCATGCGTTCAATGGCAGCTATTGAATACATTACAAGTTGTAATAGCAGGAGATCTCCAACCATTACCTGGAGGCCGACAACCCTACAAAAAAGTTTCCAAGTCAGGCTCGCAACTAGTTTTGTACAATTGTGGGACACGAATCCTGCTTTGCCTCTCAGAAAGCCATATCTGGATGGCTTTCATGACTATGTATTTGGCAAATAAAGGCAAAACATTATTGCTTTAAAGCAAACAAAATCCTTTAAAATGTGCTCCACTTAACATTTCAGCAAAATTTCAGCAATGCATTGCCTTGCAGAGTTTGATGCGCGCAATTTAGTTTCAACCTCCCTTAACTTCTAGTGCTATTTGCCAGGATTAGGAGACTGACCAGATACAGGGCATGAACTTCAGAACAGTGTGAAATATAAAGAGTGTTAAATAATTTTTATGTGAAATATAAACAAGCGCTCTGTCATATCTATGATCCAGACAGGCCACAGTAAATGGTTTAGTGCACAGATTTTAAATAGTAGTGTTTACTGCAACCCCTTAAAAAAAAGGGTAAAGGTTCCCTTGCTCGAAAGCCAGTCGAATCCAACTCTAGGGTTGTGGTGCTCATCTCCATTTCCAAGCCGAAGAGCCAGCACTGTCCAAAGACATTTCCGTGGTCATGTGGCCTGCATGACTAAACACCAAGGCACACGGAACGCTGTTACCTTCCCACTGAAGTAGTACCTACTTATCGACTTGCAATTTCTTGCTTTCGAACTGCTAGGTTGGCAGGAGCTGGAACTAGAGACAGGAGCTACAAATTGTGAAGTCCTGGCATTTGCTGGGAAACAACACGAGGTCTTTGCATCACACATGGGATGGGAGTTCTGGTGCCTCCCAGATACACACAAGTTCTTTTCTGATTTGAACTACAGCAGGCAGCAAGAAGAGAGGTGGCTTTTAGTTTCTTCATCCTGCTATTTTCACATCCTCAGAAACACTCCCAGGGAGCCAGTGTAACCATGTAAGCAACATGCAGGGTTGGCATGGTCCTCCTGGTGGGACTTGGAAGTCTCCCAGAACTACAACTGATCTCCAGATGACAGAGATCAGTTCTCCTCAAGAAAACGGCTGCTTTGGAGGGGAGCCTGTATGGTACTATAACATGCTGAGGTTCCTTACCTCCCCAGACCCAGAGCTGGCAACCCTATGAATGGAGAAAATAGGGGCAAAATTATTGGGAGGGGCGGGGGGGGATATGTCAAAACTTTCTTCTCCCTTTGTGCTTTGATCACAAACAGAAAAGAACCAGTATGTGTCTGAGAGGCACACAAACTCCCGTTGCACATCTGTTGTAAAGTCTAAAAAAGACTTCATAACGTTTATCTGAAGCCACATAGGACTTCAGTCAGAGTTGCGAACTCCAGGTGGGGAAATTCCTGGACATTTGGGGATGGAACCTGGAGAGGGTGAGGTATGGGGAAGGGGACGTAAGCAGGATACAATGCCATAGTGGCCACTGCCCAAAGCTGCCATTTTCTTCATGGGAACCGATCTCTGTCATCTAGAGATCAGTTGTAATTCCAGAAGATAGCCAGGCCCTACCTGGAGGTTGGCTACCCTAACTTCAAATCCTCAATCAATGGCAAAGCTCATTGAATGACCCTGGGCCAGTCATTCTCTCTCTCTCAGCCTAACCTACCACACAGCATAATTGTCCAGATAAAACAGAAGAGCAGAGAACCAGGGGCTGCCCTGAACACCTTTGAGGAAGGGAGGTATGAGGAATCCAAAGATCCAATTATCTACTGGCTGATCAGCTGGAAAAGCCAACATAGGGCCTTTCTCCTCTGTTTAGTTAACTGCTGCAATCTCAGTTGTGGAAGTGGTGAGATCAAACAGAGTTAAAAAGCCTTCCCCAGTTCTTTAGCTCCAGTTTAAAATCTTTCACCTCCCCCCCAAATCTTTGTATGAAATTCTTAATCTTAAAAGCCAGCATCATGGATCTGTCTTGTAAAATGTAGTTTGGTTATGAACAGAGGTCATTTCCTGCAGGAGCGGAGCTCCGGCAGTAAAGAGCCCAGGGAAAGGGCATATGCAACAGGCCCCACCCCCTGCTCCTAGCAGCCCTCAGTCAGAGCAAGAAGCAGCCAGGTAAATTGCAGAGCTCCCCCTGGCCCCCCAGTCCAAAACAGTCCAGTGGCAACTTTAAGACCAAGTTTTATTCAGGTACAAGCTCTCCCTCCTCTGTGAGGACAGATCTGCACGTGTGTCCCCCACCCAATAGCTAGCAATCCAAAACAGTCCAGTGGAGCCTGAGTGGTGGGTGTTGCCTTCTGACACACTTCCGGTGATGTCAGGGGGTGTGGCATATGCAAATAAGTTATGCTAATGAGTTATGCTAATGAGCTCCTGCACCTCTTTTTCTACGAAATGACCCCTGGTTATGAGAATACCCTAGGTGTGATGCTGGCCATAAAAACAATAATTTACATATCACTGGATACCTGTTGATTTGTAAACAGAGGGAAGAGAGAGCAAAATATATTTTAGGCGTGGTGAGACTGCAGTGCTCTTTAGAGATCTGGCACAATTTGCATGGCTTTAGAATCAAAACCAGGCGAGAACACATTGTTTTCTGGAGAAAGAGTCAATGTCCACGAAAGATCAGTCAGGACAGGGACATGTACCTGCTGGTTCTTAATACTTTCTAATTTTAGATGAATGACTGTCAGTGTTATGGCTCATGCCTGCAATTCAGATGACAGCAATTCTTTGGCATTCAGCTGAAACACCACCCAGATGCTTAGTCAGTCTCTGAGTTTTTGACTCATATTTTGTAATTTCCCCTTCCGCCCAAACAACGTTTGCTGCTTTATTTTGTTTGCTACATTGTGATATTCAATGCCAATTTTAAAAATTCCAGAGAATGTCTTCTGTCCCTGTTATTTTTGTCATCTTTTCCCACTGAAAACTTTTCTTCCTAAATAAAGGCTGAGTTCAGACTGGCAGTTTGAAGCACGAGGGAGTCGTGGCAAAAAAGACCCGGAACAAGTATTCCCAGTCACACTGTACTGACTGATACGGGAGCATACCGGGGAGGAGGCATAAGGGAGCGTTCGCACTGTTGGCCCGCCCCTGGCGGAGGTGTGCTCTCCAGGGTTGCTACCACTTTCACCAGGTACTTTTGAAACTCGGGAGGGAAGCGTTACAAGACGGGCTGAGTACGGCTGGGGAACGCCGGACAGTTGTGCCTGTGTGAACGACCCCTTTAATCCATTCAAGAAACGTTTCTGAAACGTGCCTATATCAGGCCAAACTGCCAGTCTGAACTCAGCTGAAGATAGTGCTAAAGAAAGTGATGTGGGCATTCACTGACAATTGTCTCATTTATTCAGTTTGAAGTTGGTTGCTTCCATGCATATTTGGCTGTTGACTAATGCCAATTCTTAAACTAAGTTTTTAATTAGAAATTAATTATGATAATATTGAAGATGTATATAGACATTGTAGCGTATGAAAAAAAACACTTCATGTGACCTTGTAATCCTTGCGACAACAGTATAAAATAGGCCCATGCTTTCCTCCAACTAGGGATGGGAAGCTGGGGCTGAAAGAGTGGCCGGTTGTAGAACACCCACTTAGATTGAGGTGAGATTCAAAGCAGGATCTTTCTGATGAACCGCCTGTTTGCTGTTACCAGCTCCTAATTAACAGAGAAAATCCAAGGCCGGCTCATATGTCCTCTGATTAGGCTCAGTTTTCACCTGGGCTGGTAATTTCCATTATGCCATAGAAGATGTCATCTGTACATTCATGGGGAACATATGCTTCTTAAGCACAGACCGTTTATAGACTCATGGATATAACATCAGTGTGGATGTGAATTAAAGGCTGTCTGGAATAGAAAACTTTCCAATAGATAGTGGAAAGCCTGCAACAGTGGAGAGGGAAATGCATCTCCTGGGAGAGGTACTTGTTTAGTACTTGGCATTAACCTAGCAGTTCGAAAGCAAGAAATTGCAAGTAGATAAATAGGTACCACTTCAGTGAGAAGGTAACAGCGTTCCGTTTAGTCATGCCGGCCACATGACCACGGAAACGTCTTCGGACAACGCTGGCTCCTTGGCTTTGAAACGGAGATGAGCACCGCAACCCTAGAGTCGGATTCGACTGGCTTTCGAGCAAGGGAACCTTTACCTTTACCTATTAATGTAGAGAGAACCCAATTTACCATTTGGACTCCCCAGTTCAGGCTCAGAAGAATCAAACTCAGTTTTTCCTTTCTGTCAACATGTATCAAAGAATATTTTAGAACTGCCATTAAGATGATCATAGAATCAGTCCTATTTAATGCACAGGTCCCTAAAAAAAAGCACTCAGTTTATATAAGCCGCTGATAAGCACACAGCTCATTCTTCTGCCAGGCTTGGTATTGCCTCCTACAGCAATCCAGAGCATCAGGCAGAGGTCTTTCGCATCACCTACTACCTGACCTTTTAAAATGGAGATGCTGGGGACCTTATGCATGCAAAGCAACTTCTGTATTAGTGAACCCTGCCCAGTCCCCATTGGTGCAGTTTGCCTTATTCCCGCCTTTCTCCTGGTCAGTCTCAAGCTCTTAATTACCATTTCTCACAAAAGTGTTATTCCCCAGTGAGCTGTGATTTATTTAGAAATATGCCTTGCCAAGATCAAGCAAAGTATAGGACTGTAGTTTTAGACAAGGACAAACAAAGGTAGTCACGCATGTGCTGTTGAAATTAACAGAGCAATTTAGTGGTGGTTGATATATATGGATTTGTGGTCTTAGCTGTGTTACAGAAATAATCCAGCCTAGTTATTTCATCTGATATCACTGGTTATCAATCTGCCGAAGCAGATTTCCTTGGTTAGAATATGAGTGTTTGCAAATGTACATTTTGGATGTGTGTGCAAGATTAGGAAGTGTACAAAGGACATGGCTCCTATTGGAAATACTGTGCTGCTGCCCCACCTTTGTTGAACTAACAGGGATGAGTGGGCAGGGAATACCTGAAGTGCATTATGTTAGCGTCGCAAGGGAATTCCCTCTCAAAGAGAAAAGGCAGGGAAGAAAACAGGAGGTGCTATAAAAGGTACCCTCCTTAACTTGACTCAGGAAATCTGATCAATGTAGTAGCATCTTTGGGGATTTAAATGTCCTCTAATATGAAGATAACGCTACTTTCCCCAAGCATTTAACAGGTGACCAGTATTCCATAGCTCTTGCTGACACATATACAAGTTACATCCCTCACTTTGAGACACAAACCGCTGTCCCTTGGTTGCAGCCAAGCATATGACCTACCTCCATGATGGTTTGTCCCCCCAGAAATAGCCTTCCCAAATCTTGGATGTATGACTTACAAATTTAGCATGAAAGGGACACAGTGGTCATAACATTCAGGTTAGAACTGATCACACCCAAACCAGACTGAATATGGGATACTGAGTGTTGAGAACTGAATAGCCTGTTCACTTGACCACTGACATCCAGCCAGGAGTAGCCACCAGTAATTCCACTATCCTGACATTTAAATGATACTTGCCAGCTAACCAGAGCACCCCAACCTGGCAAGCCGATCCATCCCCCCCAGATAAACTGGGCTTCACCTGGAGGAGGCAAGCCTGGAGAAGAAAACTATAGAGCGCCTCAGAGAGAGGGAATGGTTTACCCTCATTCCCCTCTTAAAATGCAATTGTGTCATGCTATTCTTGCTTCTGACTTATTGGCATATTCATCACCCATCACTGCTATAGCCTTCAACTGCTCAAGTGGAAGCAGCTTTTGTACAAGCTGAATAGTTAAAATGGGATTTGGAAGGCGAGTTTAAAGAGACATCTGCATTTTTCAAGATCCCAAAATGACAGCATTATTTTTATCCACTCCTGCATCAATTCGGCCTGTTTGGAAAACAGCTGTTAATGGGATGCCACAGGAGTGGCCTCATGGTATTGAGGAAGAATCTCTTTCCTAGTGATTTAAAGAGGTTTGTGTCCTTTCCTCAGCAGG
>NW_015172590.1:54499-68555 GCF_001447785.1 Gekko japonicus
AGCAGGAAAGTGGGGCTAAGAAAGTTTAAAATAAGCCTTCTCTCCCCCGTATGCCACAGCCATGTGCTGACTGCATTCTGTAAAACACAAAGGACTGCAGAACTACCATATAGTATAGTTCTGGCCTGGCGGACAGTCGCTCAGTGATAAAGTACCAGTTTTGGAGGAAAAGATGTAGATTGTTTCTATGACCGGCTACTGCTGGAAAAACTTCATGCAGCTGAGCAGAGGCAGGAGCTAACTGTTCTGCTATCACACCTACAGAGAAAAACTATCACAGCAGGATGGGAGTGAGACCACCAGTCATTTGTGTGGCTTCCAAGCAGCAGAAAATGTCTGACCAGCCTTCACTGATAGCAGGCACCCAGCAGTTTAGGGGATCAAATGTGTTTGGAAAACAGGCCAAATGAAAAGAGTGCTTTTCAGAGTGTGCTTTTCTGTATTTCACTTTGTGCAACAGGGAAACCCCTCTGGGTTCCTCTCCCTCCCTCCCACATGCCACGGAGAATCAGATTCCAGGAAATGATCCTCAAGAATTTCATTCCACTTGGATGGAAGTGGAATGGGGTAGAGCCAGAGATGCAGCTTGCATTGCCCCTTTTAATGTGCAGAAGGTTGGACTACCTGTATGAAACTGGGGAAGGAGTGCAGTCCCTGAGAAATTAGTCCCAGTTGGGAGAAGGTGGAAGAGTTATGGGCAGCAATGTTTTGCACGGAAACAAATAGAAATGACTATTTTAAATTGTTTAATGTCCCCAGAAATGGGACATTAGTCCAAACAAGATGAGCTGAATCCAAATAAGATTGCTGTGCACATCTATAATGTCCCATGTGTTACAGTAAAATTTTCTTGAGTGATATAATTCCAAATAGAGCTGAGGCTTACATTAATAGAAGTCTCGTCGTCCCCTCCACTGAAGCATGCTACCCCACTGTGAGGGAATGTGGCCCTTATGGCTAATGTAGGAAGCTAAGTGTTAAAACGGAGTTCCAGATTTTCTCAGTTGCCTTAGGCAGTATTAAATTAACCTATTTCACTGTTTCAGGATGCTGCACATGAGTTCTAAACAAATGGTTCATTTCCCCCCCACCCCCTCAAACCAATTTAGTGCAGTGTGAACTGACAAGCAGTGGCTGCCAGCTTTGGGCAGGAAATGCAAGGCAGGACAATCAACCGTTTCTTTTGTGCAGCATATAAAAACACCAAAGGAACCTGAAGAGTCCATTACTACAAATTCTCAGAAGTTTCTTGGAGATCCTTCCCTCAGCTGGCATCTTCCCAGTATGCTTCAGTCATGCCAGGAACGGACTTTCCTGTGGCTAGCAAGCATAGAACTGTGTCGAAATGCTTCCTGTGCTGGTTAAATGACCTGCTTAAACACCTGGCTTATTCAGGCTGGGACAGAAAGATGCTGTGACTACTCAATTAAACCAAGACATTTTCACAGAGAGAGATGATCTGTTTGGGGCAAATGGAGCATCAAGCACATATTAGAAGTGGGAATGAGAGCTAGCAATGGTATTGTAGAACATTTTTAAAGTGCCGTTCCATGGAATATACAATCATGGCATGCTGCTTTCCAGAAGCTAACTATGCAGCCTGGGGCATATCGGACTGTCAAATAGAGGACAGTACAGAGTCATTTTCTGTTGCCCCAGAAGGTCGGACAAGAACCAACGGGTTGAAATTAAATCAGAAGAGTTTTCAGCTAAACATTAGGAAGAACTTCCTGACAGTGAGCGCGGTTCCTCAGTGGAACAGGCTTCCTCGGGAGGTGGTGGGCTCTCCTTCTTTGGAGGTTTTCAAACAGAGGCTTGATGGCCATCTGACAGCAATGGAGATTTTGTGAACTTAGGCAGATCACGAGAAGGCAGGGCAGGAAGGGTTGCCTCAGTGCTTATTTCTTTGGCCCTTTCTTACACGCCCAGAGAAATGCTGATTGCCACTTGGGGGGTCAAGAAGTAATTTTTCTCCAGGCTGATTTGGCCAGGGATCCTGGAGGTTGTCTGTCGTCTTCTGGGTATGGAACAGGGGTCACTGGGTGTGTGGAGGGGGGTATTCGTGAATTTCCTGCCTTGTGCAGGAGGTTGGACCAGATGACCCTGGAGATCCATTCCAACTCTATGATTCTACGTTTCTAATTTATTAGTAATATGTATAATTATCAATATGCATAAACTAAAAGGGTGGCATTCTGCAAACTAGGCAAAACTGAATTATTCAGGATGGCATTTTTACACAGCTAATAGTTCAGAAATATGCTTTAATGAACGGAAATGGACTGTGGACTATATATTATTGTGTACAGCATGTACTGTCTTTTGCTGATTGCACTATCCTACTATGTAATTTCTGCATCATTTAGCATGTTATGTTAATATGCTTTGTTTCAGAATTATGCAATCAGTTATTGGATGTCTCATCCTGTTTATTAAACACTGTGTAATCCACCATGAGTCCACCATAAGAAAGGTGGATGATAAAAGAATTTTTTTTAAAAAATGTGGCCTTAACTTCACTTTGTTACATGCAATAATCAGTGGCCCATGACAGGGATGCACACTCCCACCATGTCTATGAGACTCATTCATTCATTGAGGACTGGATTCATTTTGTAACACCAACATCAGTTGCATGCATGGCTTTCCATTGCCGCATGAAGATATACACATTAAAAAGAACTGTTTTAAAGCCATTAAACAGGCACATCTGTACTTTTATTCATGTTGTTTATTTCAAAGTCCAATATATACATAATGTATACCCATGTATTGGAGGGAAACTTCATTTATACAGCAATATCTACAGAATATAATTGACACAAGTCATTATACTGTATAGTTTCATCTTAATACATATACATACAGTGGAAGATTGGATATGGTGAAAATATTAGCACACAAAACAGATAAATAATAGAGTCCTTCCATTATGAAAAATAGCTATATTTATAATTAACCACATAGATATGGTTAAAAAAACCCCAACTTGATTACACTTTTTTTTGCTAGAAAACATAAAAAGTATGCTTTCTAGCACCACCTACTGTTGTTAATGATATATTGAACTATCTTGTATGTCTGAAAAATTACAAGTAGAATACAGCATGATAACATCCATAGGGGGTTGTGCATTATAAATGACATTATGGAACAGAAGGAAGAAAAACGCCTGGTCCTTCTCCTTCAGAAGCACTTTCAAAGTGAAACACAAGCCTGATTCTGTGAACAGTCACTTCTCAGCCTAAGCCCTGGCCTCTGAAGAATTTTTACAAATTTAATTGGAAGGAATGAGTGGCCAGCAAAAACTGTTAGTGATAGCAGAGCACTGTTTAAGTAGTCAATATCATGAGAAGATTAAGAGAATAGCCGCCTCTTTCAGACAACATAATTAAATAAAGATTATTTTAAGATGAGAGGATTTAGAGCTTGTCTGCAAATTTAACATCAACTGAACCATCACTGAATGTCATCTCAAATGCAATACATTTCACTGGGATCAGTTCACACATTCAGCCAGTCATCAAGTAAAAGAAGAAGAAATCATGGAATGCACATGCATGTGTGAATTAGCCTTCTTAGACTACATGAAATTTCATAGCTATTCATGAACCTTAAGTCTGCTAACATTCTCACCTGCATTAAAGGGCTGAATTACTCCCCCTTACTCCCAGGATAACATCAAACATAACTGTAAGTGCGCCCAAGGTGAGTTACAAAGATACCTCTTCCATGTACTTACAGGCAAGCCTTTAAAAGGAATTACTCTCATTGTATAAAATATAGTTTGGCCTTGAACAAAAAAGAAATCAAACTTTTAACAATAGTTATTGGCATTTCCATACTAGATAAGGGATGCATTTATTAAAGGTGGAGACCTGAAATTTGCTCTGAATAATAAGGTTCTGAATAGAAATTTGTGGATAACCTTCCAACAATTTAGACAGACAGGACATTAGGACTGACTGGCAAGCTAACATATACCTGGAGTCTCACTGCAAGTTTACTTCAAGAGGCTTTTAAAAAATGATTTCCCTCACTAAGAAAACATGATGGAACTTTTAAGAGCCGACTGAAAATTTATTTTGGCCCCGGTCACATGCAGAAATTGCCGCGGGAAAGCCACGAATGCCGGGCGGATAATACGGGCGCGAGCAGACAGAAACATCTGGCAAGCGTCATGCACCCATTGCTACCCCGTAGCGTACTACCAAAGGTCCAGAGTTAAAAAGTACCTGGGGAAGGCTACCATCAAACAGTTTGCAACGGGCCGCAGACAGACTGTCTCCATCTGATCGCTCCAGTGAGCTCCTTTTGCCTTGGTGAAGCGTGCTGGAAACACACGCCGACAAAAAAAAACCCCGGTTCGCTGCCATTGCGTCTGACCGCGTAGCGGTGGCTCAAATTGCAATGGTGCAAATAGCCATGCCTCCCCACTGCGTTATCTGGCCCATGTGACCGGGGCCTTTCTCTAGTTTCCTCGTGATCGCTTTGTTCCCTCCCAGGAAGTCCAGTATTTAGGAGGCATCTATTTGCATAACTTCCTACAGATTGCAGCACTTCAATTTCAAACTTCTTTTAAGGGGGTCCAAGGCACGATCTTGTTTTGAGATTAGGATGCTCTAGCAGCTTCTAAGGTCCAGGCTATTGTGACTAAGTACCTTCTCTGATGGGTTTTGAAATGGAAGAAGTATAACATTTCTCAGTAAAATGGACAAGACAAACTACTTGGGGCTTGAACACTTGCACTGTTTACATGCAGCAGATTTTCAATGGGATTGTAATGCTGCATTAAATCAAGTCAAACCAACTGAACCCTACAAACACTCCTTGTCCAAAATTCTCCTTTGCTTAGGAGGCTGATAACTTCACATCACGTAATTATTCGATTTCATTGCATTAGACAGTATGGGGGTATAAACTGGTTAGCAGCATTCTTTGTAACTGTATTTTTTGTCTGAAGCAGTATCTAATGCCCATATCAACACAGACTGTTCTAGCAAGCCTTCTTCATCCAATCAGGAACTAACACATGAATGAAAATGCTGGGTCAATCTCCACATTATTTATTTATTTATTTTTCGCATTTATACCCCGCCCTCCCCGATGGGCTCAGGGCGGCTAACAGGGGCAAGGTAAACCTTGCCGTGATAAAAACATGATAGACTAGTGCAAAGCATTCTAACTCATTCTACACTAGCAATCTCCAATGGGATGGCTGCGGGTGCTATGGCACCCAATGGTGGGTTTCCTGGTACCCACCTACTTCTTGAGTCTTGGGAATAAATCTTAAATGGGAGAGGAAAAACGTGGCCCTTCAGGTCATACGAACCAGCTGATCAGCAACACACCAAGCTCATCCTGGGCAGGATCACCACAACTTGGACTTAGACAGAGATTTTCCCATTCTTTGTAAACTGAAGCCATAAAGCATCTCTTCCACAAAACGCTTGCGCGTGCGCACACACACCCCTTGTGTGGTTCCTCTCCCCTACTACAGCCATTTTGTGGTGACGTCCATCACTTCAAAGTGCTTGCAGGTTCAACAAGATTGAGGACCCTAGTTCAAGCTCTAAGTGTGTTGCAGGTTTTCTGCACATAACTTACCATGGATATTCAAGGATGGAGGCCAAATACCTGAGTTAAGTATCTCCAGTGGCAAGGAAACAACATTAGAGATTTTTGTTTCATTTTGGCTGTGTACACACATGGCTAAGGCATTTCTGCACCTAGAACAGGCAAAAGCATTATACACAAACCCTGTCATTGGCAAAGGGCTGTGTACTCTACTATTTTGTACACAAACAGGTAGCAGGAACCTAATTTGGTAGCAGGAACAAAATTCAGTGTACTGAGAAGCTTGGCTGCCATTAAAAAGAAAATTTGTTTGGTAATGCAGAGTTTGAGACATACAAAGTGGTGGAATTACATTTGTTGTGATGTAGTTCTGTGATTACTTTAAATAACTTTTTTCTCTTTTTATAGATTGCAGTTGTTTGGGCTACTATTTTCACAGGGAGGCTGGTGGGGCAGGAACACCTTTGAGGTACAAATTTCTCAAGGGAAAATGGCATAGGAGGTAAGTTAAAAAAACCTCTCCGGGACCAAGCCAATAGGTACAATGGGTAAAAGAAAACTACACTCTTTAAAATAATGGCTGTACTGCATAAAAGACTTAATTCTCAAAAATATAGATATGCCCAACAACTCATTTTTTCAAAGTCAAGTACATGGTGGATATGAGTAAACACTGCAACAGTCCTATCAGAAAATTCCTTGATGTGCATATTTTATACAGACACAAGAAACCCTTTACCTAAACTTGTTCTCTAATACAGAAAAAGCCAGAACAGAAGGATGCCCCCAATTAAGAAGAAGCTGCTGCACACAAAAACTAAGAACAATACAATTGCATGTTTTTGCCAATTCCATCATGCTGTTCTTCACTCCATTGACATTGTGCCTCAGAAGAACGATGCAAGTTTTCAAATCAAATTATTATTTTACATATTTCTCTGCCATTATACAAAGTAAAACCTCTTGGTGGAAGAGAGTCATTGGAAACATAGAGGGCGATTTCTCACTAGAGCTGCCTCGCGGCACAGCCGCCGTTTGCCCTGACACAAGTATGTCAATTTCACATCCGAGGCTGCGGGGCTGCACTTTGACTCGCGGCTTCGCCCGATTTCCTCCGCAGTTTCGTGATCCTCAAAAACCAGGATCACAAAACTGCGGAGGAAATCGGGCGAAGCCGCTGGTCAAATGCAGCCCCGCAGCCTCGGGTGTGAAATTGACATACTTGTGTCAGGGCAAACGGCGGCTGTGCCGCGAAGCAGCTCTAGTGAGAAATCGCCCTCAGTTTTGCTGTAATTTTAGTGCCTGAATGTAACCAAGGAGATACTGGCATACAAGGACATACATTTGAGATGGATGCTACATTCCAAAGGCTGCTTTCACATGAACAAAAGCACCAGCTGTTTATGAAGAAGCAATGGAGGAGATGCCTCACTTTTAACTCTCTCTCTCTCTCTCTCACACACACAATTAATCTATTGGAATAGAATCCTAACAAGGGTGAGCATAGCGAGGATCGCTAAGCCTTCTCTTCTGCTTCTTTATCTATGGAGTTTAGCAATGTATCCTAGGAGAGACAGAAAGAGAAGGACTATATCCTGTTATTATCACCTGCAGTTCAGAGGCACACTTTTATCTCTAATACAGATACGCTCCTTTTCCCTTTGCTTTTTGCAGGGCCAAAGTGGATGAAGCCGGAGAACACAGTAGCTCCTTCACATTTGCTTGTGTCTTAGCTTCTTCCTACTAACTTGTTGTATGGTGGGTGCTGCGTGCAGAATGCACCATTTTTCATGCCTTTGCAAGAATGGATTTGTGGCAATATACTACAAGTTAAGACAGATGAGACCCTGGAAGATTTGAGACAGAATCTCGAAAGCATTTTTAAAAAGCAGAGTTCAGGTTCTGGATTCAAATCATGCACTTGATAAGTACTTTTAAAAGACACCAGGAGATCTAATGTCTCCCACCTATCTAGTTTGGCCCTAACAGTCCACATCTGTGCACAGCAGCTGCTCCACACAAATTACTCTCCAAATGCAAGGAGCTGTTGTGGGAACATTTGCATGTAATTCAAGAACCATGCTCTCTAGGTTAACTGATATCAGACCTCATTAAGAACAGAACAAAAAACAAGGCAGGCTAAATGTTTCTTAAATAATGTTCTCGGTAAACATAGCCTAGGTCTCCAGTTTTCTCTAGCACTCCTTTCTGCATCTTAATATTCTAGTACAGAAATGCAACCTGTGCAGAACCTGTTAACTCAAATGAGGTCTACACTACATAAGAAAGAAGGGAAGTTTTATACAAGCCGCAGCGCAACTAAAACTTTTCAAGCATGTATCTAGGGTTCAATTACGGATGACCGATACTGAAAATAAATACAATCCTACCATACAAATTAACAAACAAGCCCTATTTTGTAAACATTCCAACATGAGATTATCTCTGAAGTTTTAGTCCTTGAAATCAGTGTAGTGTTGATTAAATAGGGCTACCCACTTGAATCAAAAGTGGCACATTTTTATAGTTTCAGTAATTCTGGCCCTAATTTATACATATTGAATTAAAATAGAATTTTTTTTGGGGGGGGGGATTCTAAGTTCATTATATACAACACTAAGGAATTTCCCCCCCAGGATTAATGTGCAGTTTGATATTATGCACTGATAAGTAAAAATGCTCTGCTATTGTAATGTTGCTACTGTACACATGTATCACTTTCAGAAAAATATGAAATGTGTGGATTTTAAAAAAATACAAACTCTAGAACTATACATGTTTATACAATGACTGTTCCATTTCCAAAAAAATAATAACCGTGTTCTTGGAGTGCAATTAAAACTGTATACATCCAATGAGAAATGGAAAAATCACAGGCAACTGAGTTAACTATTCAAGTGGCATTTTTGTACTTTGAATAAACAATGAAAGAGAATATTGCAATTGGTAGGGAGGTCATATGTTTTTTGCAGCAAGAAGAGGGAAAGGGAAGGAAAATCAAAAGGCAGGTGCCAATTCCAATTAATCTCAATGCAGTTTCAAAGCAGTCACATGTATTTTCAGGTTTTTGAAACAGTTTCTATATTCTTGTATTTTAACAAAGCAAAACAGAAAAAAGTTCTTAATGTTTTAGTTCACATTCACACTAACCACAGAATTCTTGAAAGCCAGCAATGGGGTGTGCATGCGTGCGATTTCACTCAACCTCTCTCTCCATAACAGGACAAGTATGAACCTGAACGTGCACAACTCATTTAGGAAAGCCATATGAATCAACACACCATCACAAGGAAGAGGAACCTCCTTCGACTGCTCTGCTCCTTGGAAACGCAGACACATGATAGCGCATGCCATAACAAGAGAGAACGCAGAGTAAGGCTAAGCTAACACCACCTCCTCTTTTATCTCTCCCCAACAGGTTAGAGCCTCTCTTGAGTTCACTGCATTCTGTCCACATATTAAAGTACTTCCATGCTTAGTTGCATCTAATGTTTTAGGGATGTATTTTGGGGATTGTGCACTCATATTTTGGCATGGATATTACCCTCTCCTCATAGTCAGACGTAAAGAGGACACAGGTGCTCACCGCTGCAGCAAGTGACAGAGAATGACCTTTCTGTCCACTCTGTGCAAAGCACGGACACAGCATGGCTCCCACTTCTGCAAAAGGCCATCAGGGCCATCCTCCTTTTCCTTTCTCTGCCTCCCCCCCCCCCCCCCAATACAATACTGTTGTATGTTCTTTATCATCCATATTTGTGCCATCATGATATGTTTTGATCACTGTTTCCATATAAGTTTACAAAGCCTACTCCCAAAGTTCAGAGTTCTCATTAGATCTCCAGTTTCACATTATGTTACAGATTCATGCAGCTGTCCACCTGGAGGCAGCAGCTTCTTATAGCCACTGACTACAGCAGAAGTTTTGAACTCAACATACTCTCTTATACGCTCCCTTCTCTCATTGATAAGATATGTAATGCCATGTAATACCACGTCCTTAGAGTAAGGAAACAGTCTTATGATGAAGGCCTTTCCCAACATGTTATAAATTTTAAAAAAATCAACCAATTTAAATAAATCTATGCATGTGAGAATGTATATGCCCTAATATGTTGAGTACATCCAAGTCCTGCCCACCCCAGCAAAAAGACCCCTCCCCCACGTATACTCTTTTCAAGCTTCTTCATGGCCAGGGTATACTAATTGCACACACAAAAAAGCAGTGTCTGAAAAATCAGGATGACTCTCTCTCTGTAGCACAAGGCTGCATCTAGTTGCAGTCAAAAGTGAAATAGATGAATATATTGTTCACACATAAGTTCATCAAAGCCTCTACCACTTCACGCAATGCAGGCAATTAGGGCCTAGGTCTTGTAAACCTCTCTCATAAGCATGTGCCAGACTGCATTATTAAAGCTGCACAGGACTGACAGAAGACACTGGCAGACAAGCAGTTCATATACCCAGAGGGTTCGGTGCACCTGTCTTTTTTGCCTTCTTGGGTTTGCTCTCAGCTATGTTTGCTTCAGCCTCTGTTCCAGATCATGCTGCTGCTTAATTAGCCGTTCTATTTCTGTTCCCAGTGTTTGGAGATTTTCCTTTGAAGAAAAAGAAAGGAAGGTTTCAGTGCCCTATGCACTATTAAATATAAAATAAAGTCACATTGTTACCATGGTAAATTAATTTATGTCTATTGCAGACTGAAGGTAGCATTTACCTATTTTGATTTGTAGCCATCTTTGCAGAGACACAAATCCATAAGAAAAAACAAGTATTGAAAAATATTTTATTTCCTGAAAATGTAGTTTTGTTCTGAGTACACCTAAAAACATTTTCGTCTGGCATATTAAAATGTGCAGTCATATTTGTAAGAAGTCCTTTCTGTAATTATCTGAAATGTTTTATTAGCTTTTTGGAAAGAAACTGAAGAAGCACTTTAAAACCCCCAGAAACAAACACTAACGGAGTAGGTTTACTTGTTGTTTAAACCAAGGCTGTGTATTTTCCTAAGAAACCCATATTTAACATCTAGACTTATGCACATTACAAGGATATTAGAATTTCTAAGAATTCTTAGGTTTTCTAAAGTTCCACAGTACCATAATTTATTTTCCATGTGTTCCATCAATTAGTTACAGAACCACTGAAACTAATTGGCATTGTACATAAATGATTATATAACGCAGCATCTCTGCTGGATCATTTGTCCACTTTAAATCACTTTGAGATCAGCCAGGAGATAAAGAAGGTCTGTACTGGCATGTTCCTCATCAATCCCTGGAACCCTTCCTTCTATGAGCATGTCTTATTCCCAAAAATTCAGTTATAGTAAAAAAGCGAACAAAAAAACCAGCCTTCTTATATCTTTGGATGCCAATACAGTTAGTTTTTCTCACGACATCCCACTGATAACTACTGGATAAATTAGTTACAACTAATATGTTAGTCACCACTTGTTATTGTCCACTTTAAATCACTTTGAGATCAGTGAACAAGACCGTGGTCCACACTCCATACAGCCAGGAGATAAAGAAGGTCTGTACTGGCATGTTCCTCATCAATCCCTGGAACCCTTCCTTCTATGAGCATGTCTTATTCCCAAAAATTCAGTTATAGTAAAAAAGCGAACAAAAAAACCAGCCTTCTTATATCTTTGGATGCCAATACAGTTAGTTTTTCTCACGACATCCCACTGATAACTACTGGATAAATTAGTTACAACTAATATGTTAGTCACCACTTGTTAAGTCTACTTGGTTTCAATGGCAGCAACACACAGTCAGTTCTATGCATAGTTTCTCAAAAGTAGCCAAGTATTCCAGGGTTTGGCTCCCTGATATATGTGCATGGGATAGCAAGACATGCTTCAGAAGAGCAGAGGCCTTTAGTTTTAGGGCATCCCAACTCAGTATTATTATGAATATTTCAGTTGTGTGCATTACGTGCTTTGTTGGCTCCCTTTGCGCCTTGGACACAGATGAGAAAAATCGTGATAGAAAATATTACAAAATGAAGTAGGATTCATCGGGACATGGTTCTCCTACATTGAACACCCTTGTGGGAATAAAGATGCTCACCTTCAGAGTGATATTCTTCAGTAATGTGTCTTCAAGAACTGCTTGAAGCTTCCTGTTTATCTCCAGGGAGAGTTCTAACGTGAGCCCGCTGTCTGCTGGGTGAGACGTGTAGAGAGAAGCCATGATCCCGCCACGCCTGCTTAGATGCACTTTGTTGAAGTCAGAGGCCTCGGAGGACAATGTACCGGCTTCTTCTCTTAAAATGTAACTCTGTATTATTCTGTATAAAACAACATATAACAATGTTTGTTTGTATCAATAAGGGCTGAGTAACAGAATGGCCACAAGAACTTTAAAAGCTGTTTAGAAGGAAGGCTCATTGCACCATTTTGGGAAGGAAAAAACCATACTCCTTCCCTGACTTCGTGATAGCAGCTACAGCATGACATCAAAGCATATCATTCTGGTTTCTAAAAGCTTCTTGCAAGAAATTCTCCTCTATTCCAGCCAGATTTGATCCTGTTTTGGAGGGCACGGCAGTAACTTACAACATTCACTCCATTAGCAGAAAAGTGGGCTAAACTGCTTTTAGTTAATAATATCTCACAGTCATTCCCAACTCTTAGCCTAGAGACCAATCAACTGCCATAGGAATCATTTGAAATCCCCAAAAGTGTCAGGAGTAAAAGAAAATATTGACCGTTACTGCTGCTTATATTAAACTTGAGAATGCTTAAGGAATATTCCTAGACTCCAATGCTTATTTTAAATACTGCAGAATACTTATTTACCACATTAATTTTGTTTGGGAATAACATATTTGCATATATCGGCTTAAGGAGGAAAGCTGGTCAGGTTGCCTGTACAAATTCACCACAAAACTGATCTGCTAAACTTACTATGTTAAAAGTCAACATAAAAATCTGGCCTCTGTACCAAATGGAGAAGATCTACTTATCATTTAAATTATTTTATTAATATACAGTATTTACAATTATTTTATTAATATACATTATACAGATAAAACATTATACAACAGTCTTAAAAGTTTAATCAACCAATACATTTAATAATCAGGAAAATACGCAATAAAACTAGCAGCAATGCAATTTCTAGAATGCAGCATTAAAAACTTGAGCAGCAGGTAAAGCTTTACATGCAGATGAAAGTACTATAGGGCCAGATAGAAATGGGGGGGGGGGACCAGAAAGAAATGGGGGGGGGGGGATTGCAGCAGATAATATAAAACAGATAAGATAAAAATTGCAACATCAAATCCAGGCAAGAAAATAAGCAACATCCAGCCAACATCAATTAAACACCAAATTAAGAACTAAATTCCTAGGTAACTAAGCATATTTTAACCTCGTATCTTAGGTTTGAAACAGAAAATGCCAGGTGCATAGTGGAAGAAAAGGAAGGTCCATAACTGCAGGACTACAACAGACTGACTACACATCATCCCTTCCGCAGCTTGTATAAGTGGCTGTCTATTATAATAATAATACACAAAGGCACTGTGCAGTGAGCAGAATACAGTGCTCAGCAGCTCCAAACTGACAGAGTTAATGCAAGTTAACTGTTCTTTGGAGAGGAAAAAGGTAAAGATCTCAGTGCCTAAACACCTGCCAGCATAAGCATTGTGAAGAAATAATTTCAAACTTAATGTCTTCGCAGCAGGTAATTTGCTAAGATTCAATTTGTATGAAAGGTAGCAATTAGTGAGAGCTGAAAATTACTATGGAAATACTTTCAGAATTCACTTTCAAAGCAGGGCGTTTTTTGTTTTGTTTTTTACAGCACAGCCTATTTTACACACACAATTAACTTTGAAATACTACAGTTTATCAACATCGCTATTTTAGTTTAATTCTATGGTAGGTTCTATTTACTTGTCGGAGACCCTTTTTTTTGTGCCAAATTAGTGCTTATGGCTAAGAAGCTGCTTTTTCCCCATCACTGGATTCAGTCTTCCCAGCCTCACCCCACTGAATAAGGGAGCTCTTTGGGCCTATTTCAAAATGCTCCAAATAATTTGTTCTTGGTAAATTTGTTTGCTGCTTCAACATTGCTACTTTTTGTAGTGTCCAGTTTATAGCTTCCTCATGACATTTTTTAAAAACGCTGATAAAGGCTTGAACCAAACTCTGTACGTACTTAGTTTTTTTCCTGATTTCTTCAACCAGCTGCTTGATATGATCCTCCATAAATTCCATCTTTTCATTTTTCCGAGCATGAGCTTTCTGTAGCCTTACTATTCTCTCAATCAAGATGGTCTTATCCACTTCTGGGAAGTTATCCACAGCTACGGAAGAACCACTGTTTTCTGGTGACCGGTCTTCATTGCTACTTCGAGCATTAAGAGATCCTGTCAGAACCAAGAACATTTTACTGACAAGGCTCAGTTGCACATCTAAGAGGCTGTATTGTAGAGAGAAGCTCACAAAGGAGAAGGTGGA
>NW_015172590.1:68600-114402 GCF_001447785.1 Gekko japonicus
GGTCTTCTCTGAGGGTCTGGGAACGCCAGTGAACAAAATGCCACGCAACTGAAGGGGCAATCAAGCGATCCTCCTCCCTCCTGTGCCACCACTAGGAAGAAGCCATTTCACCCAGTTCTTCCCCCTTACGGCAGCCTCTCATATTGTGTTGTATTTTTCTCATGAATGTTCGTCAGTGCTCAGAAAGCACTTTCAGAACAAGCAGATTAGAGAAGATCCGTTTCACCACTTCCTTGCATGAGCTTTTCTACATGATCCAACCCGATAACATTTGTGTCTGTCACTACCAATGTTCCCTCTAAGATGTGGAGTCCTGTGAGCAGAAATTCTACTTTGTGAGCTACTGGCATTAAAGTTGTGAGCAGGTAGTTTGGCTGCTGCATAAAATTAGTTTGCTCTGGAGCCATCTTTCCTGAGCTAAGACAAAAATGTGTGAGCCGGAGGCTAAAAAACTGTGAGCTAGCTCACACTAACTCAGCTTAGAGGGAACACTGGTCACTACCTTTTCTTGTCCCAACCTTCTGTCTCTCCTTCAGCCAGAAATGGTCACCAGGATTGTCAAAAGCATTCCTGTAAAGTGTCATCCCAAATCAGTTCCAAGTAAAATTCTGGAATGTCACACTTTTTTGGCTGGAGAAATGGAAGCCAGTGTAGGAATCAAAGAGGAATTTCTTCTTGCCCTTCTCCAGGCAACCCTCACGTCCTTACCTTTCCCTGCTTCTTTCTCTCCTTTCCACCCACCTACCAATCTCCCCTTTATCAGCTATATTTATTATTAACTTCATTTATACACCACTTTTCTCCACAATGGGGACCATTCTCCTCTCCTCCATTTTATCCTCACCACAACCTTGAGAAGTCTGTTAGGCTGAGAATGTGTAACTGGCAGAGTGGGAATTCAAACCTCAGACTCCCAGGTCCTAAACTGTAACCACTGTACAACACTATTTTTGTGGGGTAGCTGCTGCTGGACAGTAGCAAGCAACTGGGCCTGCGTAAGTCATGCAAGTTGCATGATATCAATTTGCCTTGTAGTTGCTGCCAGGCCTGGCTGCAATGAGTCCTCTCTCAAAGGCAAAATTAGCCCTGGAAAGGGCCCTGCCCCTTCTCCTTGCCTTTTACTGACAGCAATCAAGGCTTGAAGGCTGGCAATACTATTAGGGTTTCCTGGCGATACCTTCAATGGCGTATTGCTTCTTTAAACTAGAGGTGTCGCTGCTGTTATTGGAAGAGTTAAGTAGCCACAAATTTGGCAATGCTGAGAATTAGATATATTGATACCCTGCTTTTCTGCCTGATAGGGACTCAAGGTAGCTTAGAACATCCTTCTGCCCTCCACTGTCTCACAACTCGTGAAGTAGCTTAACCTGATAGAATGTGATTGGCCAATGGTCACCAAATGAGCTTTCATGGTATAGGCATGGGGATTCGGACCAGTTCTCTCAGGTTCAGTTTGACACGCTATCTAATATGCCACGCTGGCTCTCAACAGCTAACAGCTTAAAAGGCAATCACTTGATTGCCCCTTCAACTGTGTTGCATCTTGTCCATGAGGGTTCAGAACAGTTAAACTCAGTTTTCATTCACTTTCTAGTTACCATAACTGAATGCATACTATTGCAGACCTAGAATAGGAGTTAGAGTAGGTAAATCAACCATCACTGTTTCACGGGTGATCACAGTTATAAGCTGCCCATTATTTAGTTATAAACTACCCATTATACAGATTAACTCATAAATCCCTGGCCACACACAGGGTGATGGTGGCACCTCAACTTTGGAATGCCCTCCCCCTTCACGTTTGCCTGCTGCCTACTTGAATTCCTTTTAAGTGCCAGGGCAAAACATTTCTCTTTACGCAGGCTTTGAACTAATGAATTTTATCAGTACTATGTCAGACTGCTCTGTTTGTTTTATGCTGCTTTTATGCCCTGGGGTTTTTTATTGAGCTTTTTATGGTCTCGCCTTGTTTTTACAGGCTTCTCTTTTTTATTACTTGTTGGTATTTTATTGTTTAAGATGTGAGCTGCCTTGAGCAAGTTTAAGGAGGCAGAATACAAACTAAATCAATAACAAATGTAAAGCATTTAACAAATCAGCACATGATGTAATTATGGAGTTAGTATGATGTAGTGATGTTAGATTAGAATGAGTGTGACAGAGGGTTAGCAATGAATTTATGGGAGATTTTGGATCAGTCATGCTCTCTTGGACTAATTTACATTACAGGGTTATTGTGGGGATAAAACGAAGAAGGAAAGAACTATGGATAATGCCCTGAACTCTTGGAACTCAGGGATAATGCCCTGAACAGGGTTATTGTGGGGATAAAACGAAGAAGGAAAGAACTATGGATAATGCCCTGAACTCTTGGAGGAATGGCTGGTTAAATATGTAACAGATTGTCTAACTGGGATGGGGTCCACAAGGAACGCGTAACAAACATAGGTTCAAGGACTGCACACCCCACAGAAAATTGTTAATAGCTACTGAAAAACAAAGTTTAAAACTATACATTTTAGTAATTAAATCAGCAACAAATGACAAGTCTAACAAAAGTGCCTACCAGATGAGCTGGAACGACTTCCCATACTGCTGACTTCTTTATCATAGTTGCCATTTTCAAACTGATCCAGTTTTCTTCGTGCTAAGAAAACAGAACACAAGATCCTTGATGCAACACTGATGTTTCAACCCCATGTTAAATCTCACAAAAACTAAGAACGGAGAAAATTTAACCTTGCTGAAGTTGCTTGGTGAGGTCTTTAAGATTTGCTGCATGTTTTCGCTTCTGAGTAGTCAACTCATCTTTCAGTTCATCGGCTAGAGTATTCACGTCCGCTAATGCTTTCTGCTGAGCACTCAGCTCAGTCTGCAGTTTCTCAGCATTGTCTTTGTGATGCTGCTCCTCCTCCTGCAATTTATGTACCTGAATTGATAAAAGTAGACAAAAAATTGTTATTTTAAACATACTTAATTGTGTGCTACTGTGCATAATTCAAAAAGCAATTAAAAAGTGTAATAAATTTAAGAATACATTTTAAATTCCTATTTCACTTAGTGCACTATTACTGTTGGTGTGGACTTTGAAGGGTCACGGAATACAGAGGATTAATGCAGCCACTGTAAGTGAAGTGGAAGACTGGTTTAGCTGTCTTCAGCCAAGTCTTAGGGACATGAGCAGTGCTCAGCAGCACATTCTGCACAAGACAGACACACTTCCCCACAACCAAGGAGATGCTGGTGCTCAGCTTTCAAGTTATTCTACAAGAGGCACTCATTCTCTCTTGTGGAACCACATTTGTGGAATTCCTTCCTGCATCCATTTGCTTGCACCATCAGGTGATTTCTTTTTAATCTACCCAGACTTCTCTGGGTTCTAGAACTGCTTCTTCCAACTACTCTCTAGCTTGTTGATGTAGTTGTATTGCACATATTAACTGTGAAACAGTCTATTTTAAGGTTAATAGTTAATCTTTTTAACATTGTTTTGTATGATTTAATTGTTGGTCTGATTAGTTATTAGGTAACAGCAGAAATGGCATCAATAAGTACTGACATATACAAGTCTGCAACCTGAGCAAAAATACACACTGAATTATCTGATATATATAACTGCCCTAATGCGTTGGTGCCTTCCAGCTCTCCCATTAGCTGTGCTGTGCGCTCCACCAGCCATGGCCCATCAACCGTCAATCAGGAGTACTCGTGTGCCGTTGGCTGGGTGCTGGCTCGCTCCTCTTCCCCGCCCACTGCCACCTCAGCAACTGTTCCCTATCAGAATTAACTGCCAAAATGGCTGTCTCTCCTGACGAAGACACTTCTCCTGCTTGGCTCCTGTGGGACTAACTTTTCCCTCAGTGGCTGTTGCTAAGCAACCAAGCTTTGTTCTCTCAGTAAAAAGGCAAAGGCAGGAGGCCCTTTCTAGGCCTTTGTGAGGAACTCATTGGGGCCAGTCCTGACTAGGGTTGCCAGCTCCAGGTTGGGAAATTCCTGGAGATTTTGTGGTGGAGTCTACGGAAGCCAGGGTTTGGGGAGGGGAGAGACCTCAGCTGAATAGAATGCCACAGAGGCCACGCTCTAAAGCAGTTATTTTCTCCTGGGGAACCGTTGCTGCCATTCTCCACTTTCTTTATCTGCTCTTTCCCATGCATAATCTTATAAACCTCGATCATGTCACCCCTCAGTCGTCTTTTCTCCAAGCTAAAGAGCCCTAAGCGCTTTAACCTTTCCTCATAGGGAAAGTGTTCCAACCCTTTTATCATTCGATCATTATACCCTGCTGAGGTTGCTTCCCTCCTGCTTGGGTCCCCACTGCGGAGAAAGACTACTTTTCCTAGGTAGAGGCTGCAGGTGGTTGTGGGGACATAGAAAGCTGAAGTCAGAGGGGCAGATAAAGGTAGGTTGATGGTTGGCTGGGAAGGATAGGGTTGCCAACTGCAGGTTGGGAAATTCCTGGAGATTTGAGAGGTGGAGCCTGGAGGGTGGGGTTTGAGGAGGGGTGGGACCTCAGACAGGTATAATGCCATAGACTCCACGCTCCAAACCAGCCATTTTCTCCTGGGGAATCATTGTTGCCAATCTCTAGGGGACGGCTGGAGATCACTCAGAATTACAACTGCTCTTCAAATGGCAGAGAAAACAGTAAGCTCTGTGTCATTATATCTTGCTGAGGTCACTACAGCAAATTAATGCTGAATGCCCTAGGCCAGGGTACCCGCTCAAAGCCTCTTTCTAGAGCACGTTGTATTTATTTTCACAACGGGTCTTATTCCTAGTTAACAATAATCAACATTTCAATTTACCAGCTCGTCTCTTGCTTGTCTCACAAGTTCCAGCTGATTCTGTGATTCTCTCTCACTGTAGGTAAGTTTATCAAGCTGCATCTGTAAGGAGTTGGTCTCTGACTGTAGCTGAGCATTCTTACTGGTCAGTTTCTCAGTGAAGACTAATAGCTCAGACTCTCTTTTGCGGCTGCCATCAATATCCTTCTGGAAGTCAGCAATCAGAGAGTTGAGGCTGTCCACTTCTTCCTTCAAGGAAGTAATCTCTTGGTCATCTCTGTGGAATCAAATGGGGACATTCAAGAGGTGAGAAGACTTTAAACTAGGCATTCAAAAATTCATTTTCTGGTTGTTCTACACTCCAGGTCTGTAAGCCACCAAGCTGAACAGAGCTCACTTGCTCTGTTTATTGTGGCCTGCTAGATGCTTGACTTCTGCAGTTACAGGTAGAAAGAAAGAAAAAACAGCTTAATGAGTGCCTGGTGGGGCTACCCTAAATGGTCGAGGAGCTGTGTCCAGCTTGGTAGGGCAAAGTTTGCAGAAGGCTGTTCTACTGCTTGGGGGACATTTACTATTTACTTCACAAATTGTTACTTGCAAAGAGAAATCAAGTGTTGTAGTTCACTGTCTTGATTGCATGTATTTAACTTTAAGTCAGTGCTACTGCACATTTCCTAGAAAAAGCTAAAGCTGCAGTGATGCTTGGAAACAAGTGATATTTGAGGAAATGTGAATGTTGAGTCCTGCAAATCCTAAGGGAGTTAGATAATTGTTGAACCATTGCTACATCTTAGATAATTATCACTTACAAGTGCAATGGGCTGTGTGGGTGGTTTTCTGTTTATAATGTGATGCCTGTATTCAGTGTGCAACACTGAGAAAGTAAAGAATAGTCCTTAAACCCCAGGTCACTCACACCATATGGGAACAAGACTGCAGTCAGATGATTGTATTTCTGTTCTCCACAAGTTAAGATTGTTTTGGATTTTAAAAGGCTGTACTCATGAAGTAAGCCCACTATAATTAGGTGTTGTCAAACTTGGAAAGCAGTTGCATACTCTATTCCTTCCATTCCTTAAAGGAACAGTCAACAGAACCCATCAAGGTGTAAGTAATGGCCTGTATCATATGCAGCATGAGCAGAGCACTGCATAAATGATAACTTTCCTGCCTCCCCTTTCCCATTGCAAACATCTGTACCCACCCCCAACTGATCCTGCTTGGGTCAGTGGACTTACAGGATCATGAAATGGGGACTGGAGGATGCAGTGAGAGGGAAATTGCCCTCTCCTCCTTCCACAAGCAGTTGTGGCTAATATGAGCATCAAGAGCTAGGTCAGTGGTATGCATCCTACCACTTCACTGAGAAAAGTTTGAAGCCTTCCTCCCACCTAAGACGTTCCTTCCACCTAAGGCAGGACACATACCAGTAAGATGGGACAGCAAGGCCCTTCTTATTGTGAGTGATTAAGAGGCGAGAGACAGCCCCATAGCCAGGAAGTTTTTTGTGGTGGGGATTTGGGGGGGGGGCACTGTGGTCCCCAATGTGGTGACATCACTAGTGATGTCACGAATGGGTCTCCTCCGAAGAGAGCCAAAGAGGAGGCAGCCAGGCAGCAGGACAGCAAGTAGCACTTGCTGCCTGACTTCCTCCTCAGCTCTCCAAGCAGGTGCAGGCACAATGAGGTGCTTGGGTGGGCCATTCTCTAATGGCCTGCCCTGGTGCCTCACTGTGTCTGCACCTGTGAGCCAGCTAGCAAGTTGGATCTCTGAGAGCTCTCCAAGACCTCTCGGAAAGCCGACACATGGGCCGGCACAGACACAGAGAGGTGCTGCGGCGGGCCACTAGAGAATGGTTGGCCCCAATGGCTCATTGCGTCTACACCAGCCAGCCAGTGAGTTGGCTCTCTGAGAGCTCTCCAAGAGCCAACTCACTGGCTGGCTGGTGCTGGGGCTCCTCTTAATCGATAGGGGGAACAGCCCCTAAAGCGCCACCACTGGCTATGGCCCTGCAGAGAGATCAGAAAATTGCTGGAGAAAGAATCAGGATGACGGCGCATAGTTAAGAAAGAGGAGGGTGACATGAATACATGAAAGAGGAAGAGGACAATGATGACAAGCCAGTAGATAGGCTGAGATTTAATATGAGTGTCAGGGCAATAGACAATGACAAATTCTTGGTGAGTCACTGACAGGGCAGGAGGAAAAGGATGTACTAAATAATGTTCTAAAATATACCTACTTATTATATTAATTATATTTGTAGTCCACTTTTCCCCCAAGGAGCTTAAGGCAGGATACATAAAGTTATCCCAATTTAACATCTCCAACCTGTGATTGGTTAGACTAAGCAAACTGCACATTGAAAGTACCACATCAAAGGGTAAATACTGTAGCCAGCATTTCACTCTGGTTTTAGAATGTCTACTGAACACTTGCATTCCTTATGCTCAGTACCCTAGGACATTAAAAGCAACTTCAAAGCGTAAGCCTGTAGATTTTAATATTAACATCCTGATTAGTCAAACTATAGCTTCCCCCTTCCAACTTTCATGACCTCAAATTGTCATTACTCTGATATTAAATTAGAAATATTTCCATTGGGTTAAAGTTAGTACTAACCCTAGAAATGTCAAACAACTATGAAAGATAGTTTCAAGATTATAGCATTAAGTTACCTTTATAACATATACAGCAGTGGTTGGATTACACATAGATTCTTTGGCTGCATCAAGAAAAATTACATAAGAACTTCCGGCGGCACGGCGCAGCGACGGGCGGGGCTCGGAACGCTCTGAGACGCCCGATTCTTTTCTGCTCTTTTTGGGGCCTCCCGGAGCTCAGGAGAGCCCCGCCAGATCTCCTGGAGGAAGATTTGGAGCGGGGGGTGCTGTTGTGGCCCCTCCTGTGACTGGCAACGCGGGGGGGGTGTCGACTTCCTACTCCGAAGCAAGAGCGGATTGGAAGCAAGAGCGGATTGTGAATGAGAATTTGGTCGCCATGTTCTCTATAGCTGCTGCCTCCCGTTTTGTTTTTACTTAAATTTGCGTGGACTTTAAAACGAAGCAACATAAACAGAGATTACAGATTTGTAAGAACAGGCGTCTTTAGGTTTAAAGAAGAAGATTTATCCCCAAATTGAATGCTACAAAAGGAAGGGGGGAAAAGCAGCCAGGAAGAAAGAGGGAAGAAGCTAAGCATGGAGTAAAACTTTGGGGGTTTTTTCGGGGCAACATTTGTTATTCTCTTGGGACAGGTTTATTGAGATTGATAAAATGACTGTAGATATGGATGAAAATATGTTAGTTGAGGAGATGACGGTGGAACAATTTCTAAGTGTATTGAAGGAAGGAATACAAAGGGGCATTGAACAAGCACTAGTAAATTTACATGAAGCCCTTACGGTGCCAGAGAGAGCTGAAATTCAAGAACAAGTTGTACAGAGCTCAGAGAGGATTGATGGGTGTAAACAAGAAGAGAAAGGTGCGGGACTGCTATGTTTACTGACATCAAGGCAAAATGAGAAAATGACTAAAAGGAGCCAGCAGAAGAGGGAAAAGATAAGAAGAAAGGTGCAAAGACTTTCGTATGGAAAGAAGAGAAAGACGAGAAGGGAAAGGCAGAGACAATGTATGTGGAAGATTAAAAAGGATAAAATGGCTTGGAAGCATGAATGTGCGGATAATATTGAGGAGAGATTAAAAGTGATGTACCAACTATGTAAAGGGAAAAACCATGTAGACATGCGACTGCGGAAAAAGAAGCTTTAGATCCATAGAAGGCAAATTAAATTATATGAATTGTTATACACATTGTGTCTCTGTCTGATTGTGGAAAAGGGATTGAATAGAGCATCTTGTTGTGAAAAAATGAACTGAATAGATTAGAGCTTAGTAGATATGATTTAAAGGGTGGTGGTATGAATTATTTTAAGTAATGGGGGAAAAAGAAATATGAGATCCATAGAAGGAAAATTAAATTATATGAATTGTTATATACATTGTGTTTCTCTGGCTGATTGTGGGAATAGACTAGAGCATTTTTTTGTGAAAAAATGAATTGAATAGATTAGAGTTTTGTTTGATGAGGGTTAGTAGATATGATTTAAAGGGTGGTGGTATAAATTAATGTAAGTAATGGGGAAACTTTTCTGCATTGTTGGTTTTTTTCTGTCTGTTTGTTATTCTGGCTTTTTTCGTGCTACCTCTAAATATCTTGGGAAAATGTGTAATTTGAAATGAATTAGGTAGGCTGTAAGTATAGAGAAAATAATGGTAAAAATGAAAGGTGTTGGTAGGAAGAAGGAAGTAGTAGTAGCAGAGAAGGTGTTTAAAAATGTGAGGCGAAAAATTAGACAGAAGAGGGGTGTGATTTATAAAATATATAAAAAAGTGCATAAATATATGGACAACTTTAATTGAAATATACGAAGTGGAAAATCCAGGAAAGGAATGGAGAACATACTGCCTATTGGTGAAAGATTAATTATAAGTAGTATATCAGTTATGGTTTGAGGACAATCCTGACTTGTGTAGGGAGGTAAACAAGGAAAATCTTGAAATAATTATTAAAAATAATAAACATAAAATAATAAATAAAAATAAACTAAAGCAATATATGATATATGTCTTCTATAGAGAGTGAAGGGAATTAGTAGGAAGTTTGTTAGTAACCTGTCAAGAGAGAAAAATGTGAATTCAAAATGGTTGTTATATTTAATAATTTATAAAGGAGTGAAGTGACTCTTAACAAATATTAGTATTGGACGTGTGTATTTGAAAATGTTATTATTTAGTGAGTGACTAGAAGGGAAATTTATACTGACTTGGTTGATATGTTGCTATCAAGAATGTATTTAAAGTATAAGTAAATTAACTGGAGTTATATTAAAATATGGTTATGGATATGTGCATGATTGTGAAAACCCAATAAAAATACTTATCGTAAGAAAAATTACATAAGAAAAGAATAACACATTGTAGAGATCCAGCCAATAATGTCAACAAAACCCAACTACCCACTTCATATGCTGCTCCTGAAGCTGATCTATGATTTTCACTCTGTCCAGAAGATTCTGAATTTCAGCCTTCTGGCGATTAATAATTTCTCTGTATTTTGACAATTCATCTTCTGTTCTCAGCCGTTCGTCCTCTAGACACTTGACCTAATAATGAACAGGACATATTACAATAAATGTTATATTTATTCTTTCTGGTAGGTTTCATTAGCAGCTTGCGTCATAAAAAGATTATTGGGACAATCAGATCACTGTCAGGTGGCCTATTTGTCTCTTTTCCTAATCTCATGTTGTCAGCTTGTTCCTAATTTTAGTTCCCCCTGTTGCAATTATCTGGGCACAGGAAGAAATCTGTCCCTTATATATAAAGCTGTAGTGCTGTCCAACGTTTGATGCGCACCAACAGTGTTTGGACGGTGGAACTGCTACTTAGCGTATGTCCACCAATAAGAAATAGAAGCCCGGTCCCCCCCACACCACCACTGCCTGCGAAAATTCACCTCACAAGTCACCAGACGCCATTTTCATTGCAGGATGACAAGGACGACGAGGGCCCTGCCAGATGCCACTTTCTGAGTCAGTGAGGACGAGGACGACGAGGGCCCTGCCAGCCGTCACTTTCTGAGTTGGTGAGCTACGTTCGCCTTGCCCCCCCGTGCCCAGTAGAAGCCCGCCGCCGGCACCTGTAGCCGCTAATCGCCCGCCTTGTCCCCCGCGCCCAGTAGAAGCCCTCCGGCGATGCCTGTAGCCACCGATCGCCCGGCTTGCCCCCCCAGTAGAAGCAGCGCCCCCCAGCTCCCGCCAGTTTCCCCAGGCCCCCACGCTGCATCTCCCGGCCGGCCACCAAGACAGACAGCCGAGAGAAGTACCTCCAGCCACCCCCACCCCCGGCGTCGCTTCTCCCGGCCGCCCGCAAAGATGGATGGCTGGGAGAAGCTCTCAAAAGCCCCTACCCCCCGCGCCCCTTCTCCCAGCCGCCGGCAAAGACAGATGGTTGGGAGAAGCACCTCCAGCC
The DNA here is from genome assembly GCF_001447785.1 of Gekko japonicus. Lineage (NCBI taxonomy): Eukaryota > Metazoa > Chordata > Lepidosauria > Squamata > Gekkonidae > Gekko > Gekko japonicus. The sequence goes on from NW_015172590.1 coordinate 79,417, forward strand.
ACCCCCCACCCACGGCATCGCTTCTCCCGGCAGCCCGCCAAGACAGATGGCCCCTCTTTCTCTCCCACCCTTCCTTTCTTACCTTCCCTCCTACAGGCTCTCTGGGACTCGCTGCAGTCTGCCTGTCTTTCTTTCACTGAACTCCCCCCTCCCTTCATTTCTTTCACTCTCTATCTCACCCCCCACACTTCCTTTCTTTATCATTCTCTTACTCTCTCCCCACCTCTAACTCTCTGTCTGTCTTTCTTTCTGACTTTCTGTCTCCCTTCCTTCCATCCTTCCTTCCTTCCACCCACAGTCCCTACCTTTGTAGGGCCCATTGTCTTACGCAACAAGGAGCTTTGCTCCCTAGTTTTATATATTTGAGGAAGTGCTGAGACAAAAGCATAACTGGATGTTTCTTTTACAGGTTTTGGATTTCCAAGTTAAAGAAAGAAAACCCACCCTATCTTCATCCCTTGTTAGCTAAAGTTGGATAGATGAGCCAATTTGTTTGGACTCAACTAGCAGACCTTTTGATCAAGTTTCCAAAATTATAAGCACTGTTCAGCACTTCTTACACTGGAACACAGTGCTTTTCTGTTAATACAAAGGGGAGGGATTCCCAGTGATTCCCCCATCCTGTTACAGACTCCAATTTCCTTCTCATACCATTCTACAAGGTCCATGGTCCATCAGAAGCAACATTTGGGGGAGATCAGTAGGCTGTATCGGGGGGAAACTGGAAAATTCTGCTCTACCAATGGATGTGCTTTCTACTAATAGAAAATTTAGGCTGGATCTAATTGATCAATTTTTAACCCCTACAGTTAGCAGCATCATACAGGAAACAAGATATCAGGATAATTTAAGGTTATTGCTTATGATAGTTCTTGGAACCATATATATCATCAGCACAACAACCCTTATAGAACAACTTTATAAATGCTTCTAGAACATAATCCCAGGGAAGGGAGCACGTCATGGACACCCACAATTAGATGAAACTCTTAGGGGTCTTAGAAGTCAATTTTGCAGATATATAAATACAGTATTCAGATGCATGAAAACACATTTACAGGATTAGCTATCCTTGTGTTCGATTTTCCTCATGGCTATAAGAAATGCTCCTTCCTCACCTTTGTTCTTAGTGTTCGCAGCTCATCCATACCCTCTTTAAATGTTCGCTTCACATCTTCAAGTTCTTTTATTTTTGCATGATGTACCTTTAAAGGGGACAATGCAAAACACAGAATTTGGTTTTGAGGAAAATTAGTCCTGTCCCCCTTTTGCTAGACGCAGTAAAAAAATTGTTAACTGGTATGGCGATCTTGGCCTCTTTCCTCCCTCACACACAGTATTTTCCCTTTTTTCCCTTCTTTCTTGCTTGCTGAGCAACCCTATATTTATTTTCTTCTTATTTGTTGGTCTATGGCCAACATAGACCCTCATGTTATTATATTTTTTGAATTTTTATTAATTTACAAACACTAACATATACAAACACAAAAATAGATATTAACATATACAATAATACAATAATCAATGACGATCATATATACGACAGACTGTCACCTTGCATAAACATGTCATCTATAATCTTCTACATACATCATCTACAATATCTAAATCATACATACATAAAACATAAACTACATAGACAAAATGTAAATTACAATAATCTATTTCATACATTTGTAAATCAAAACTTACTTGCATAAAACTTACTTATATATACTCTTAATTTTTCACTTCTGTTTAACTTTGAACTTTCCCTGACTCTTTTTATCATTTTCTGTTTTAACAATTTAATCCTGATTTTCAGCTATATAATTAAAAATACTTTCCATTTTTCTTGAAATTCTGAGATCGGTCTCTTATGTTCTTATGATGTTAATTTTGCCATTGTCACATATTGGCCATTATCACACATTTAATTTATTCTTCCATTCCTTCAGTTCTGGGCATTTTTCTGCCTTCCATTTGGTCACAAACGTTGCCCTTGTCGCTGTCACCATATAGTTAAACAATTCACTGTGTTTTCTTGTGACATTGCTTGGTAGAATATTTAATAGCATACTTTTAGGGTCCACTGCAAACTTAAGTTTTAGTATCTTTTACATTTCTTCATGTATTTCTATTCAATATTTTCTTGCTTTCTTGCATGTCCACCATATATGATAGAATGTTGCGTCTGTGCTCTGATGGCTCCTACACTTCCCGTTATATCCTTTATTAGTTTTTGCAATGTCTTTGGGCATGAGATACAATTTAAAAATATTATTTTATACCAATTCTCCTTTAATATTTGGGGTTTGGTAAATCTGATTTCTTTAGTTCATAGGTTTTCCCACTGTAATCACACTAAATCCAGATAATATGTCGCCAACAAGTAATTGTTTTTGTTTTTTCCACAAGGTCTTTGAAATTTTGAGGAGAGAGGCTCTCTTTTCAGTTTCTGCTTTAATTTGCAAACATAGGTTTCTGAGTTTCACTGACACTTCACGTTTAGAAGGCGGGAATGTATAACAAAGTTCCCCAAATCCTTCTATATATACAGACCACGGATCACTCCTTTTTAAAGTGTTATCTCCCTCCCTTTTCATGGGGCAGGGATTACTTCCCTTCACTAGCTCTGTCCCTTTTAGGCTTGAATGGGGATCTTTTGTGATCCTCTCACTCCTCTTTGCCTCCTTCCCAGTCCTCAGTCAGCGCTAAACTGTCTCTTCTTCAACTGTCAGTTCCCAAATGTCAGTTCTCAGACTCTGTGAGGCATTAACCCTTGCCAGTCAGTCACAACTGGCATGCCACCTAAGTAATTCACCTGTACACTGGGTAAAAGCTCTGTTAACCAGAATATTCTTTTAATGGGCAACTCTCTGTAGATTCCAGTTAACAAAGCTTATAGCTTAGTTAGCATCTGGACCATCCTCACTGTTTCAGGAAAAACTTGCAGTGATATTTAATCCTTGTTAAAGTACAACATCAAAGCAAAGAACAGGCCTTACCTCTAGATGATCAGACCTTTCCTGCAGTTGTTTTTCCAGTTCTCCTTTCGTAAGTCGGAGTTTTACATCCAATTCATTTGATTTAATTTCTTCAGCCTCCTGAAAGCATTGTGGTTTAATGAAAGGAAAAAAAATAGAACCAGTGAGTGAACAAATGACATCTCCAACTTAAATAATGCCCTCCAAATTCCTACACAATAATTCATCCTATCATCTTATACTAATTCATACAGCCCAAAGACATGCATAAGAGATCTATTTACTGTACAAGTTAGTCTGTCATCATCAATTTCCTACCAAATCAAGTTTGAAATCAGACAGTTGCATTTGTATCTGGAAGTATCATGCAAATAGGAAGCTCTCAGGGATGAGAACTGAAAATTGCATAGGTGTGCAGAATTTGAGCACCTCGCTGCAGGAGACAGAGAAGTAATTTTTTCCCCTTCAGATAAGAGAAGCCGTAGAAATATGGTGAATCTATATATCTAATAGCCAAGTTGCCCCCGGAGTGCGGATCGCTAAATCAGCGCTCCGGGGGCACTTGGGGGGGCCGCCGCCGCGCCACCACCACCGCCTCCTCGGAGCCGGGCGGGCGAGGGGAGGACCGGCCTCTCCGCCTCCGCCTCGGAGCCGGGCGGGCGGGGGGAGGACCAGCCTCGCCGCCGCCACCTCCTCGGGGAGATCGAGTGGGGGGAATGGAGGAGCTCTTCTCCCCCCCCCGCGAGTATCGCGGGTCCCCGTCTTGTTTAATACTAATACTGGTGACTTTAAAACTCTTTTCTGCAATCTACATCTCAAGTTATCAATAGGCTGATGGTGGCATCAGACATTACTGCTAAACGGAGAAAGCAGGTATGTGGGAGGGTCAAACTACATGGTAGATGGGAGATTTCCCATTGACTGTTATTGAATGCAGCAGTGGGGAAATTTTGCACGTCTTTTTTCCTGTACTGTTAGCAGCAGCTGATGTGTGTGTGTGTGGGGGGATTTCCACTGAGCAAATTACTTGGGAGGGAAGAGAAATTAACCCTCCCTTATTGCTTCAGCCCCCATTTACATTAGAGAGGAGCACTCCTGTAGCTTTTTTTTAACGAAGAAAATCCAATTATCCAGAATCCACAGAACATGCAGTTTGACCCTCAGTCACACCAATATCTTTTTCCTTGTATAACGTCTGACATTACTGTTCAGCCTGTGAAACGTCACGGGGAACCAGACAGCAGGAAACTTCAGTATTATTAGCTGTCCATCACCTGTACATACACAATCTGACTCTGCCTAAAAGTTAAAATCGATCGAATTTGCACCATCATATTCCATAGATAATAAGGGCAAAACTGTTGCAGTATTTTCAGGTGTCACACCTGTTCTATTATGCAAAAGGCCTCCAGACTGTTTGAGAATGGCTTACATGGAAGAGGGCAATTAGGCTCTGAGGGGGCCTGGATAAGTGTTGTGGCACACCAGTCAGGTTAAGCGGTACATGTCTCAGCATGCTCTGGCCCTTGCATCACTGCACAGACACAGTGACATCACACATGCATGTGATGCTCAATTTCATTAATTTATTTAAAAGATTTATTAGCCACCTTTCCACTTTGTGGAATTCAAGGCAACTTACAAACAATGATAAAATACACATAAAAAGACCACAATTTAAAATATCCATGTAGAACTGCCAATGAATAAAAACTAAATCAAAATGCTGTCCTAAATAAAACTGTCCTTAACTATCTTCTGAAAACTAAAAGTGCAGGGACCAGGAACACCTCTCTGGGGACGCTGCTCCATAACCTCTGGGGCTGCCAGTGAAAAGGCCCCTCTCATGTACCCACCAGATGAGCTCCTTTGATTGATGGGTGTTAAGTAGTGGGGTGCCGCATGGAGAAACAACAGATGACGACGTAGTGCATAGCACGCTTTATTACGAACATAACAAGGACGGGGGACAAACGGCCCGAGGGCCAACTATATACATCCCTGGGGACACAGCTGCAGTATCAGACTCATCTGCTCCCAACCAGCGGTCCAGCCACAGCATTCTGCCCTAGCTACAGTCTCAGAACAATTTTTGAATACAGCGCATTGCAGTCTAGACGTAACTAGAGCATGGATCACTGTGGCTAGATTTGACTGAACCAGGTATGGACACAGCTGACGCAGAAGCCAAAGCGGGGCAAAAGCAAGCCACCGCAGCCACCTGGTTTTCTAAGGTGACTACTCTGTCAAGCAGCACTCCCAAGCTGCAAATCTAGCTTTTCAAGGCAAGTATAACCCCAGTCCAAGGCAGGAAAGATCTCAAGTCTCCAGTCTGCCTTTCTACTAACCCAGACAACTTCTGTCTTGTCAGGATTAAGTTACAGCCTGTTTACCCTCATACAGCCCATTACTAATTCCAAGCACCAGTTTGGGTCATCAATAACACCATTGAAATAGGTGGAAAAGAAAGGTAGAGCTGTGTATCATCAGCATATTGGTGACACCAAAGCCCAGACAACCTGATGACCTCTGCCACTGGCTTCATATAAATATTAAATCGAATGGGGAATGAGATTGAACCCTGCAGAACCCACATGACGGCAGCCATGAGGCAGAGCAGGAAGCCCCCAACACTACCTTCTGAGAATGACCCCCCCAGACAGGACGAACTACCATAACACAGTCCCCCATTACACCGGCACTACCAGCAAACCCTGCCTCTAGTGATGATGGGTGCTCGAGGTCAGAATACATGGACACAGCCCTAGGAAGTAGCAAGTCTCTGAGCAAGTTTTTGCCCATGCCAGAAGATTTTTGTTTTGGGGTTTGTTTTGTTTATCTCAGTATGGGAAAGTATAAAGCCATCTCAGGTGTACAGCCACAAGATATGGTAGGGTGGAGCTTGCAAGGAAAAATAAAACCTGACAATCAATAATATTAAGCTCCTGAGACTTTATGCCTACTTGGTAAGTTTTTATCATTTCTTGGCAGTTCTTTCGTATCTGGTCTGATTCCTCTTTTGCTTGAGTCAATTTTGTTGTTGCCTCTTTAAGCCGATCTTTGGTTTCCTAGGAGGGAAGTAATAGTGGTTAACCATTAGTTAAGTAATGTTCACAGTAAGCTACGCACTATTTTAAAAAATGAAAGAGTCACTGCCCAAGACTTCTTTCAGAAGGGAAAAATACACGGCTGCAATCCTATGCATGTGTAATTTGGAAGTAGATGGTATTGAATATGACTTATTCCTGAGCAAATGTGCATCACTCACATTGTCAGACCGTCACTGTTTTCCCTGCAAGGGACTGAAGGCCAAACTACAAGAGGGAGCAGCTGCAGGTCCATCCCTATAGCTGCCTATACCATTTTAAAAGGAGTTATAGTCCTTAAAAAATTGGTGCAAAGGCCAGATCTGGATTGGATATGTGGTGGCCACAGGACCTCTTGTCGCCCCCCTCCCAAGCTTGTTTTGGCACTTGAAAAGGTGGGTGGGGGGACCTCCATGCATTTCCCTGTTGAATATCTGATTTGTTGCCATTTTTTCTCATGTACAGAAGCAATCTAGTTAGGAACTTCACAGCAGATAGCTTTTCCATTTCACCAAATGCATTTATGTATAACTTTTCATCAGTAGGAGTTCTGACCCAGTTAGGGTATCCCACCCTTTTTTAAAAGACTAGCACTGCACTGCTAAGTGTCAGAAGTTGTCATTTTGGTCCAGTTTCCATCCCCTTCAGCCATTTCCAACTTTTCCTGTACAGAATTAGACTCAGAAGAAAAACATGAAATTAAAACTGCTTAGAAAGAACAGTAGAGCTCCCTCGCTTATGGTCCCATGTGAATCAACTTGACCCACTTTCACAGATTACTCTGAAATCTTGAAAATCCCCATCTGAAAAGAGCCAATTCAGTGTAGTTCAATTTTTTTAAAAGGTGACACAGATATGAATGAGATCTCCAAAACTTCAACATACCAACCTTGTGTAAATCCATTTCAGCCTTCAATTTGTTCTGGGCCCACTTCACTTTAATCACATGAGAATTGATTTCTTCTTTTAATTTTTCGATTTCTCTTGACATTCTGGTGGCTTCACCTTCCTTAAAAAGGACAATTGTAGATTATTAGATCTGAAGTTAAGCCTACTAATTTGACATGGCTAGAGGGACAGAAGCCTATACTAAATAAAAGTTCATTTCCTGTCTTCTGGAAAGAGGAATTAAGCACACAAGAAAATAATTAACTGAACAAAATCATAAAATAATTTGGATTTTTCAGGGGAAGGGGTCTTTGGCAGATTCTGCCTTCGTGTTTCTGTTCTATGCCACTAGAGAAGGATGAAAGAGTCTTTGAAAAGCCCGTCAGCTGATCTGACCTGTTCAGTAGTCAAAAGAGGATGCAGTGGAGAAAGGCATTCGGAATGAAAACTGGCATTTTGGCCAAAGCAGCCTTTACATTTACCTTGCAAAGACACCAAGCAAAGATCTACTTCAAGCCTCAGGTACAAAAATGCAACTAGACAGAAGATTGACATTGCAATACAATGTCAGGGAACTCCAAGGAATTTGTGAATATTTTAAAAATCACCATGAGGGGGCAGTAACAGCCTCATTGTGGAGAAATATGAAATAATTATCTAGTTTGTCTTCAGATCTTGCTTTCCTGCAAGGATTTAGCATATCTTTTTTGCACAATGGTAGAAGAACACCGGTTAAAACTCCTCTTAAGGAATCCGCCTGGGTGTTTTGTTTGTACAGCCTCAGCCAACAAACAAGAGTCAACTATCTAGAAACAAATATTAAAAAAACAAATTCAAAAAAATACCCCAAATACAAATGATAATGAGGACAAGAACATTTACACTTCCTTAACCTTTCTATTTAGCAAGTAAATAATCCAATAGCATTCAGCACCCAAATACCTCGCTTTGCAATTATGGAAAGCTTCTACAGAACCATAGCTGTACTTTTCCTTCCAGTTCATTTCCCTCTTTTTCACAAGAACACTCAGGGCCAAACAATGTGGCAACTGCCACAAGTTGGGCTGCCTGACTTGATTTATAGACTGACATGATGTCAGAGAACTGATGTTCCCAAGTGTGCCAGGCCCCAATTAGGCTCAGGAATGTGGTGTGAGGAAAGGACAGTGGGACAAACAGGGTTGCCACCTTGGCTGTTTCAGCTTGGGAAAACAGCATGGGGGGGGAGGCTGAAGCACTTCTCCCCCCACCCCATGCTCCTGAACCAAATCAGGCCTCAGCGTGCTTGGGAATGTTAGTTCTCCTATGTCAGTAGGTCGAGTTGGGGAACCACAACATGGCTCATAGCAGAAGTTATTGAAGTTTCCACCCTCAAGCCCACTACCTTCCATATTATATTCCATTTCTCATTCAAATTTTAAAAAGCAATGCAAGCCATTTAAGCATTTTAACCATTTTTCGAATCCAAGGTCAAGTGACAGGAATACATAGTCACCAAAAGCGCTGTACCTTGTTTTCAAAGAGCTGATGCAACCGTGCTTTTTCCTGAGAAAGCTGCTTTATTTTATAACTGTGCTTTTCGATTTCTTTATTTGCATCTCTCAGTTTCCTTTCCAGTACTTCCTTTTCCTTACGGAGGTCTAGGGATTCCTTTTCTCCTCTAACATACTTCATAACCATGGCTTCCTTTTCTTGGCGGGCTTCTTCGCATTTCTTATTTGCCTTAAAACATCAAACATTACACATTTACTTTGGGCATTACACATTTACTTTCCCCTAATTTATAAAGCTTACATACGAGCCTACTGCACACACGGCTTCTTAAAATAGAATTGAGGGATCTGAAACTATGACTCAGTTTAGGAGCTAGTTCACCAATAAGACCAAATGATGCACCTTCCTTATCTCACATACTCTGGTTACCTCCCTGTATAAATGGAACATTACATTCCAATTGGCAAACTACAGCAATTCTGTTTTAGAGGACAAGCACAAAGAACATCCAGCCTGGACGTAGTGAGGAACTGTGCTTTGCCTACAGGAAATTTCAGTAATTATCAATTAGTTTCAAATGTTCCATTCTTGAGCAAGATTCTTGAATGGGTAGTGGCTGGACATCTTCAAGAATTCCTGGATGAACAAGATTTCAGGCCTGGTTATGGGACTAAAACAGCCTTGGTTGCCCAGTTGGTGACCTGTGCTGGGAGATGGACAGAGGAAATGTGATTCTGTTGATTCTCCTGGACCTCTCAGCAGCTTTTGATACCATCAGTCATAGTATTCTTCTGGACTGCCTTTCTGGGCTGGGACTGGGAGCCTCCCTAGGGAAACCTGGAGAGCAGGTTGCAGATGTTGGTGCTGGGGAACAGCTGCTCAACTGACTGGCCTTTGGGATCTCATAAGGCTCCATCTTGTCCCCTATGCTTTTCAACGTCTGCATAAAACTGCTGGGTGAGGTCATCCAGAGATTTGGGCAGCAGCATCATCAATATGCAGGTGACACAAGCCTATCTCATGCTTCTGGATGATTTCAGGGAGGCTGTAGAAACTCTGAACAAGTGCCTGGGGACAGTTTTCGAATATCCATTGGGCTAAAAAACTGAAGCTTATTCCCGGCAAGACTATTAGTGATCTAAAGGTCTGACCTGGGACTTAAGGTGTCACCCATTCTGGATGGTGTTGAACTCCTTTTGAAGAAGAAGAGGAGATTGGATTTATTAACACCCCCCCTTCACTTACAATCTCCTTTCCCTTCCTCTCTCCACAACAGACACCCTGTGAGGTAGATGGGGCTGAGAGAGCTCTTTTAAGGACTGCTCTTGAGGGAACAGCTCTGAGAGAACTTGTGACTCACCCAAGGTCACACCAGCAACTGCATGTGGAGGAATGGGGGGATCAAACCCGGTTCTCCCAGATTAGCATCCATGCTCCTAACCAATACACCAGACTGGCTCTAGTTTGCGGCTTTAGTTGGGGCTGCTCTTGGACCCCAGCCTACTGCTGGATAAAGTAGATGGCAGCTATAGCCAGGAGTGCCTTTTACTAGCTTTAACTGGTTAGACAGCTGTAGCCTTTCCTAGGTAGAAAAGATATGGGCGCTGTGGTACATGCCCACTAGTTACATGTAGTTCAGATTAATGGATCAGATTACTACAATGCACTCTGCATGAAGCTGCCCTTGAAGAGTGATTGGAAAACTGAACTGGAATGCTTCAGCCAAGAAGTTGACTGGAGTGGGTTATAGGGGCCATATAACTCCAGTCTTGGCCCCTCTCCACTGGCTCGGCACAATTCATGTTGCTGCTGCTGATCTTTAAAGCCCTATAAGGCTTGGGACCAGCATAACTCAAGGGCTATCTAATCCTTACAAGCCTACCTCAGGGTTATGGAAATCTCTGGAGCCCCTGTTTCAGGTGCCCCCACCTTCCGAGATTAGGCAGGTGACAACCCAGGAAAAGGGCCTTCTTGATCATGACACCAAAACTTTGGAGCACTTTCCTGAGGGAAACTCACTGGTCCCCTTCTGTTGCCACCTTCGGCTAGCAGGTAAAGACAGCGATCCCTCCCTGTTTTTATGGGGGGTTTTGTGTGTGTGTATTTAGCTGGACTTTAATTGTCTGAAGGATATGTATTTGTTTTTAAATGGCTTTTAAGGTACGTTTTTAATCTGTTAGCCACCTTGGTGGCCCTGATGAGGGCAGAAAGCTGGGGACGCAGATTGTGTAAATAAAGTAAAATAATACCAAAGAGGAAAGAAAAGCAGGAATTGTACTGCACAAAGGGAGCATTCAAGACTGAGATTTGGACCACACATAGTTTAGCTGTTGTGTTCAAACCAAGTTATAATTTCCAGTCTTTTAACCTGGCCCTTCACAGAGCCACAGTGGATACCAAACTGGTTTGTGCCCAAAGCAACTTGCAATCTAAAAATAAAACTTAAGAGGAATGGAGGCAGAGAACAAGGAACAAGAACATGAAACCAATTGGTTACAACCCAGAAAAGTAAAATGTTAAGGCCATGCCTTTTTAGGAGGCCCTTATGTGAAACACATAGTTCTAAAACTGAATTTGGAGACGCTACCTCTTCTAGCAAATCAATCTGATGTTGCTTTCCTTGGAAGCTTTGTTAGCTTTCATAGTATATTTGTGTACAGTTTAACCGTGTTACTTGCTCTGTGGTCATGTTTGTAATCTGCTTTGGGCTAATGTGTAAATATGAGATATTAATGTTTTAAATACAATTAATTAATAAACAATTTTACCTGTGGATACTGGCAATAAAACACCCAGGCAATCATTGGTGTACCACACTACCTTTAACAAAGGCTCTAAATCTGTCTTTACTGCTTTACTAATTCTATTCTGAAAGACGTTATTGCTGAAATATGTTCTCTTTTGATAGTAGCCATTATTTAAGTAGTCATTATTTAACAGTCAGATAGTTTTACCATACTATATGACTGCCACACACTATAGTGCAGCAGCATCTGAAGGCTGTTTCTAAGGAGAAACCACAACTTGTTATATAAGAATACATTTCCTGTTAAGATACATAGCAGTTTTCTCCTCCTCATCTCTACTTCCAGAAGAAATTGCTGCTCTATACCAGTAGAACTGCAAGAAGAGGAGCATTTGTCCTACAGCAAACGCATTACAGGTTTGCCTACTGGTCACACAAACACATTTGTTAGCACATTGGGCTGGATTCAATGACACATGAAGAGCTACTCCTGAGGGCTGTAGATCAGAGTGGTATCCAGCATTGAGGAGGTGCATCTTGAAGGTGATCTGGCAGAAATTTCCCTTCCAAGTAACCTCTTACTTCTTTTGTGGAAGAGCTTGCACAAGGGGTGGGGGGGGGGGGGGGATTTCTGCCAATTTCTCCTGAAGTTGCAGTCCCCCACTGCACCCCACTCTGTTACCAAAGTCTCCCTGACCCTCTAGAGTAGCTTTTGTGAGACAGAGAGGAAGAGATCCATTCAATGAACTGGTTCTGCTCATGGTTTATTGGACTCCTACTGACTGACTGTTTTCCAAAGCATGATATAAATACATCATATGGAAATTTTAAAATCACATTTTCATCAGGTATCATAAATGAATCCGGAGTGCAAAATGATTTGCAATAATTTGTTCAGGCCAAAACATATTCAGTGTTCAGCAAAATAACTGTCTCTGTTTCATTTGTATGGCGCCTACTGTCTAAAGGTACCTGATCAGTACGAAAGGCCATCTCTTTGTGAAGTTGCTGGATAGCGTTTTTTGCAGCAGCATCTTGAGATACAAGTTTATCTTTAGAACCTTTAACTTCTTTTTGGAGGTCCTCTATTCTGGCCTCTAACTGAAAAAAAGCAGCAATTAATGAGAGAAATGTCAGCATATATGAGTAAAAATACCAATTTGCAGCTTGAGCAGGTTTTAAAAGTTGTGATATACAGGGGTCATTTTCCGGCAGTAAAGAGCCCAGGGGCAGGCACATGCAACAAGCCCCACCCCCTGCTCCCAGCAGCCCTTAGTCAGAGCAAGACGCAGCCAGGTAAATTGCAGAGCTCCCCCGGCCCCCCGGTCCAAAACAGTCCAGTGGCACCCTTAAGACCAAGTTTTATTCAGGTACAAGTTCTCCCTCCTCTGCGAGGCCAGATCTGCACGTTCCCCCCCCCCCAATAGCGAGCAATCCAAAACAGTCCAGTGGGGCCTGAGCGGTGGGTGTTGCCTTCTGACACACTTCCGGTGATGCCAGGGGGTGTGGCATATGAAAATAAATTATGCTAATGAGTTATGCTAATGAGCTCCTGCACCTCTTTTTCTATGAAATGACTCCTGGTGATATATAAGATAGTGTTACCCTCATAACTAGGGAGAAGTGAAGCATAAGGTCTCTAAAAGTGCAATCCAAAGCAGTAATATTACCTCATATGGAAGATAACCACATAGCACTTTTTCTGCTCCAGCAGCCAAAAGTCAAGCCATTACAATCTGACCTATGTGTAATATATTCATGTCTCTTCCCATTCTCATGGTATATGGAGGTGGGCTACTTTTAAACCAATATGCAGGGGAGAACAGCAGCAAGTCCTGCCCCCTCCATCACCTTACCTCACGCTGCTCCCACAGTTAAAATTAGACACCCTCTCCATCCTTACTTAAAGGAGGAAGAAGAAGAGATTGGATTTATACCCCGCCCTTCACTACCCAAAGGAGTCTCAGAGCGGCTTACAAGCTCCTTTCCCTTCCCCTCCCCACAACAGACTCCCTTTGAGGTAGGTGGGGCTGAGAGAGCTCTGGCAGAAACTGCTCTTTTTCAAGAACAGCTGTGCCAGAACTATGGCTTGCCCAAGGTCAGGTGCAAGTGGAGGAGTGGGGAATCAAACCCGGTTCTCCCAAGTTAGAGTCCTCGCACTTAACCACTACACCAATCTGGAGAAGAGGAGGTTGAGGGGGGGACATGATTGCTCTCTTTAAATATTTGAAGGGCTGTCACTTAGAGAAGGGCAGGGGGCTGTTCCTGTTGGCAGCAGAGGGTAGGATTCTCAATAATGGGTTTAAATTAAGGGTGGGAAGGTATCAGCTGGATATTAGGGAAAACTCTTTTTTTTACAGTAAGAGTTGTTTAATAGTGGAATCAGCTGCCTAGGGAGGTGGTGAGCTCCCCCTTACTGGCAATCTTTAAGCAGCAGCTGGACAAACACTTGTCAGAGATGCCCTAGTTTGGTGTAGTGGTTAAGTGCATGGGCTCTAATCTGGGAGAACTGGGTTTGATTCCCCACACCTCCACTTGCAGTTGCTGGATGACCTTGGGCAAGCCATAGTTCTGTCAGAGCTGTTCTCTCAAGTACAGTTCTGGAAACAGAGGGGAAGGGAAAGAAGTTTGTAAACCGCTTTGAGACTCAGAGTGAATCTGTTCTTCTTCTAGGCTGATCCCGCATTGAGCAGGGAGTTGGACTAGATGGCATGTATGGCCCCTTCCAACTCTGTGATTCTATGATTCTATGTGAAAGGTAAGGCACATGAATAAATACACAGACTCTCCCAGGACATCTAATTTGATCTCAGTGGTTCAGGCCAACAAAATGTCAATAAATGGCTAACACACCTTCAGTCCCAATTCATAGGTAATGCCCTTGTAAGCCGTCCTGAGCCCGCATAGCGGGGAGGGCGGGGTATAAATTGAATAAAATAAATAGGTAAAAATGTAAATAGTAACATTACAATATAATATTCTGTTTGGGAAACAGACCCTCCAGCAGCACATAAAATAATCAACGGAGGAACTTTTCTGCCCATATATGCAAATAAGTATGCATTTTGCCCCTAAGAGACATTAGATTATTTTCCTGCAGGCTGTTATCTCAATTGCTATTTGAGCAATTAATTGAGAAAGTTCAGCACAATATTAAGATTTGGACAATACCAATGTTCGTAACTACAGAAAAAGTGTTATTGGTCTTCATGAAAAAGTAGCATGCAATATCATACACTGGCTCCAAGAACACCTTAAAAACTGAACTAGAAATACAAATATTATTTTGATAAATGCCAGTGAGGTGTTAATAGGCATAATTCTGTACCTGTTTAATAATGCCGAGATGCTGTTTTTCAGTTTCTGTTCTTTTTTTCAGTTCATCTTTTAAGCTGTCCTTTTCAGAACAAATACCCAAAATTAGTTCCTGATGCTTCTTGTTTTCCTTAATTAATCTGCCCATTAAAATAAAAAAAGCATACCGGTTAGTCAAAGCAAAGGTTGTAGGATTAATTAAAAAAAAAAAAAAATAGCTGCCTTGCCAGGATTCTAGATTCTAACAGAGCCAAAGTGCTCGCTGTCTGGGCAGACCACCTTCCATACTGTAGCAGTTTCTTCTGGTGAAAGGATATGCAGACTCTTCTAGAGTGCACACAGTGGTACATGCCGCTCTGACTAGCAGTCTAACTTGCTAGTGGTACTAATGATGCTACTTCCAGACACCAATAGGGGCAGGCAGGGTTAGATGATAGCCCTTAGATAGCAACCTGCCACCCTGAGAATGAGCCCTGAGTTTCAGGGACAAATAGGGACACCATTCCCCAGGTGGGGGTGGGGGATCCCCCCTTTGGCAGGCTCTGGCCCGCTGCCAGCCAGCATCAGAGGCTGTGACATAATTCTGACATTCAGCCCTAACTCCCATAAAGCAATAACGGAAAAGACGTTACATCTTAGGAGCACCACTCAGTTTTAGAACTCTACACAATTTGTAAAATGAAAAACAAAACAAAAACAGAACAGGAACATTTTGAGGCTTAGCTCAGGACTTCCATGAGGCAGCCAAGCGTCATGGAGTCAAGGAATCTGCCATTTGGTCCAGCATTCTCCCCGCTGTTGGGGCAGCCACCAATGCTGCTAGTGGGGCCTTTATGGGGCAGAAAGGCCTATAATGCCCTAGAGCTTCTGACAAGGTGCAATTTGGCCCTGGGATATCCAGTGGGACCAAAGATGGGTTTGTGGGCACAGTTTAGCCTAGGGGAGCATTCCCTAGTTTAGCTGGGGAGTATTCCCTAGCTACCATTGATTCCCCATATGACTCCCGATTCCAATGTTATTGCAAATGACAACATCAGAATCTGAAGCCACATCATGGAGACAGCAGCAGTGTGGGATGTAGCTGACCTGACACCTTAAATACTGGACATCTTATCAGGTCGGCAATATCTGACTGCACACCCCTAATTACAACATCCTGCTTCCAACAGTGCTGAGCCAAATGCTTCAAGGAATCTTTCAAGTAGGACATGAAGGCCTTTCCACAGTGCTCATCCTCAGCAACTAATATTCATGCAGCTTCTGAATGTGATGTCAACATTTTGCTGTCATGGCTACATGCTTACATACTGTTGTAGCTCAGAGGGCACAGCTGAACTGAAGCCCTAGGCAATATGTCTCTCACTTGTTTAACCAACAAACCACAAACACTTCCTATGACACTATGGTCTCAAACTTTGAATTAAAAAAAATAAGCACCACCTTAAGATAAATTAGACATTTAGCTAGAATAAAACCGTTCATTTTTGTTCAAGCAATAATCTGCTAAAATAAAGAATAATCATGTGTTTAACTTGATGACTGTATCCTTATTCTATTTTCAAGAGGGTTTTCTTTGAATTAAAAAAAATAAGCACCACCTTAAGATAAATTAGACATTTAGCTAGAATAAAACCGTTCATTTTTGTTCAAGCAATAATCTGCTAAATAAAGAATAATCATGTGTTTAACTTGATGACTGTATCCTTATTCTATTTTCAAGAGGGTTTTTTGTGTATGCGGATACTTATTTCCACCAACAGGGGACTCACTCTCCTCCAACAGCTTTTCCTACATAGTCAGTAGACTTCCTGGGTTTGTAGAAAAATCCAAAAACTAAAAAAAATCCCTTCAGGGACGGTTGAATTTCCCCCAAGACCTTCTGAAATGGCCTCTGCAGGGATCTGCTTCAGGCATCAACAGTGAGAGATTAGAATGTTTGGGGTAGGACGACAATGCAACTGCTAATCACTGTCAGTTGGCTGGAACAATCGTGTTAACATGAGCACCACCACGACTGAAATAGCACTATCAGACTCAAACTAATGGACATTCTGCAGAGCAACAGAAGTGCAAAGGCCTCTGAGTAGCAGACCTGATGTGATGTTTTATTAGGACCCAATGCATCTTAGATCAATGCTGGCTTGCTAGTAATAGCCGAATTTAGCTTTATTATATATCAAATGTGTAGTTATAGTCCACTTCAGAGAGGTTTAATTCAACCTGTTGTATTGCTTGGAAATAGGATATTTTGCAAAAACATCACCTATTAGCTGAATATGCATGAATGGGGATTTAGAGTTTCTCACCAAGAATACATGACAAATATGTTCCTTTACAGAACCAGTTTGGTGGGGTCAACTAAATTCTCACTGAGTGATTAAAAATATGGCAGAATGAGTTCTGTTTTCGAGCAAGAAAAATAAGGAGGGGATGGGGAAAGGAAACCCAAACAGACATTTCATTAAATAAATTTATTTGTTAAAATAATTTAACTCCAAATACAACTGCTGAGTTTGCATCGAGTTCTATGTACAATTTGATTTTCTTTTTGAAACATTGTGATTTTAAACTGACCCCTTATAAAACTTGCTGTGTTTTTTTTTTCCTCAGTTATCAATTGCAATTGAGCTCGACGATCAACTGTTAAATATCTTTATTCAACTCTTAGGAAATCCCAAATTGTCGACGGGTAAGCCTAGTCTCAAAAACCACACTGCAATCATTTGAAACCCTGATCAAGAACTGACAAGAGGGAGAAATGCACATGAAAATGGACTGGTGTAATGTCATCGACTCCACCATCCAGCCATTTCCTCCACGAGGACCACCATTGCCAGCCTCCAGGTGAGGACTGGAGACCACCCAGAATTACAACTGTTGCCCAGGAGACAGAGATCAGTTCCCCTGGATAAAATGGCTGTTTTGGAGGGTTGAGTCTATGGCATCATACCCTGCTGAGGCTGCTTGCCACCCCAAGCCTCACTGTCCCAAGGCTCCATCCCCAAATCTCCAGGAATTTCCCAACTTGGAGCTGGCAGCCCTAAGGTGAATTGATCTCTGTAGCTGGGAGATCCGTTGTGATTCCCAGACCGCTGCCACTGCTGCTGTGGGGGGAGAGGAAGCAGGTGGGTGGCTAGGAGCACTGCCACCACCACTGCTGCTGCTCTGTGAAGTGGGGGAGGAAGCAGGCAGGAGGCTGGGAGAGTGATAGGGGCAGAAAGAAAGAATGATGGGGTGGGGGCAGAAAGAGAGAGACAGAGTGATGAAGTGAGGTGGCAGAAAAACAAAGAGAAAGATGACAGATCAGAAAGAGAGAGGAAGTCACATGCATGGAGGAGAAATAGTGTGAGAGAGGTAGGGGGTGAGGAGAGGAAGCAAAGGTGTGACAAATGAGATAACCATCCCGCAAGAACTTGCGGGTCTCCACTTGTACCCTATAATACTAAAACCAAGTTAAAAACCTCAGAGGATTTAGGAACTCCAGCCATTTTAATAAAATTCTTATTTGAAGTTGCCCAAGCTTGTTTAGCAGCTGAGGGTGACATTTGGAAAGTTTATGAAGTGAAACTGCTGTTGGCTAAACAGGACCATTAATACCACAGGCCAAGTTTGGTAGATAATCTTTCAAGTTAATCACCTGGAAAAGGTCCAAATCTATATGGGAGAAAAGGGGAAACACTAGTGTGCATTCCACATACAAACAATACTGAATTGACACAACACATCCAGACCAGTGAAAGCAAGTGAAACTGAAATAACTTGTCCCTAATACAATAGATCTGAATGAAAGCCAACTCCTAAATGTCATGTATTTTCCAAAACAATTGCAGCCGCATCACATCTAAAGAGCAAACAAGTGGTAAGGAATGATTTTTCAGAGTCTCCAGTCAGAATATCTTCTGGCAAGGTACATCCACTGGGAAAGTACAAATGTAACAGTGGTGATTCCTGAACCATGGTTAAGAAATCAGGAACCAGTTATGAGATCAGAATCTCCCTCCTTCCATCCTTCACTAACTATGGTTCATTGTTATAGGTATATCAACAGTAATGCGATGACCCCCCAAAAAGGTTCTTTGTTTCAGTGCTGGACTAGAAACAGCCTGCTCACATCAGGTGAGGAAAAAGGAACATGGGCAGGGGCAGAGCACACAATCCTGTTCTTGATGCTGTGACCATGTTAAAAGGAAGACTTGTTATGCTTCGACCAGCTCATAAACTTAAAAGCCACAGCACAACTACTCTTACTTTCCGCATCAAGGGTATCCTCTCTTTGAAGCTGAAGTCTGCCAGGGTTCACAGTAGGATAATTACTCAAGATTAACCAACAGTAATCCAAGGCGACCAAAATGTTTTGTTAGATGTGGAGGCTACTAAATAGCAGGGTTTTAACTGATTTGAGTTAGATCTGCAGCAGACAGTAAAATTAGCACCTTAAGAACTTAAACAAAGCTGCCTGGGAATTCTTCACACCCCAGCCTGACAATAAAGCCTGCTGCAGCTGGGAGACCTTTCCGTAAATTACAAGGGTGCCCTGGAAGGCCGGGGCTGATAGATAGTTCACAGACTTGAATACAGCTCACCTCAGGGCACCAACATTTGACCTGTCTGTCTCAGAAGCATTTTTAAAAGATTACAGTTCTTGGCTATTGGTTCCGATATTGGTTCAGTGAACATCTGTGTCCCAAACATACCAGAAAGATGAAGGGGTAAAATGGAAACGTGGCTACAGGTGGTAGGAAATGAGTGGAATAGCCTGGATTAAAGTTAAATGCAGTGCATCATATAGAAGAAGAAGAAGAAGAGATTGGATTTATACCCCGCCCTTCACTTGGAGTCTCAGAGCGGCTTACAAACTCCTTTCCCTTCCCCTCCCCACAACAGACACCCTGTGAGGTGGGTGGGGCTGAGAGAACTCTGACACAAACTGCTCTTTTTCAAGGACAGCTGTGCCAGAGCTTGTGACTGACCCAAGGTCACATCAGCAGGTGCTAGTGGAGTGGGGACTCAAACCCGGTTCTCCCAGATTAGAGTCCACGCACTTAACCACTACATCAAACTGGCTCTCAGATACAGTCTGGTACTAAATGGCCAAGATGCAAAGGGGGGGGGGGGTGCTTTAGGCAAGGCTATGGATGTGTGCACACACCCAAAGTTATTTTTGGCATAGATCCCAATATTGCACTAATTGAGACTACACTCTGTCCATGTACAGGAGCCCATCAGCAAACTCATAGCTGGCAGAAAGAGGGACTGGGGGGAAGAAGCCACCGTGCTCCTAGAACAGAGTACACCAGCTGTTGGTTATGCTAATGTAACTGGCCTAAGTAGGACAGGACTGCTAATTCACATCCCGCTGCCAGGTTACGTCCCAATGGGACAGATACTGCTGTCAGCCTTTGGGGGAGGGGGAGAAAGATCCAAATGATTCGCATGTGCAATAGATTTTTCAAAATTTTGTTTTAATTCATTTGTACCCTGCCTTTCTCCTCAGTGGGGACCCAAAGCGGCTTACATCATTCTCCTCTCCTCCATTCTCTCCTCACAGCAACCCCTGTGCGGTAGGTTAAGCTGAGAGAGTGTGACTGGCACAAGGTCACCCAGCGAACTTTCACGCAGTGAGATTCCATGGCACCAGTGGGGATTTGAACCTAGTCCAATTCACAGGACATGAGAAGAAACCACTTTTCCAGTTTGGGCAGATAAGCCACAATAGGCTAAACTGTCACCTAGAGACTCCATCTTGTCTACAAGGCAGGGGACAATGGAGAGGAACCCAATGTGGAGATCCAAGGAAAGTTTTGCTGTTGTTGAGAAAGAGACTGATATTTTCTGCTTATGAATCTATATCTGCTGGACTCACACTACATGAACTGTGCACACACATGTATACCCATAGGCATAGAGAAAGCTGCTTGCATTACCTATTGTGAGAGATTTCACATAGAGGACACTTGCCTGCATTTTATGTTAATGAGGTCTGCACACACATTCAGCTCAGAGCCTTATGGGAAAGAGAAGCATATTTCGCCATTGTTAGCAGAAACAACAACCAAGGAGAGGAAATTCCCCATTGCTGTACATGGATCTGATCTGCATCTGAATTGCCATTTCCTGTTGGAAGGTGCCTTGATTGCCTGGGAAAGCGAAGATCTATTTGCACATCAAGGAGGGTCCAGGATGCCAGGACTTCACACCTGACCAAATGGCTTTCCATGAGTTAGAGTTTAGAGTTTCAAATATTGGCCCAACCCCTAGGGTACCTGCCCCTTACTACATGCACCAATGATTGAGGTTATGGGATGGACTTGCAGGTGGGTGGGTTTACAGAATGGCAAGGTTGCCACCCATCTGGAGATTCAACTATAAAAAGCAGGGACCATGTGATGGGTCTTTGCTAGCCGGAAACCCCTTCAACATCCCCTGTCTGCTTTCTACCCCTAAAGTCCAGCTTTCTATCAAACAATCCTTTTGTCTATTTCTGATCTCTTGGTGTGTGCAGCCAAAGAGGTCCACGCTTTGCTGGCTGGTTCTAGCAGGTGTGAATTAGAAACATCCCTAGGTCTTATTTTCTTACCCCTCAATTCTTCATTGCATCAGACAAGGCTTCAGGAAAGATAAGTATGAACGTATACCAACCTACCTCCTAAGTAAAAAAGAAACTATTTTTCTATTTCTGTATTCTAAAGGAACTTGATTGCTTGTGTGAGTGATTCTGTTTTGTGTGTATGCGATTTTGATATTATTCCATAAAAGACAAATTGTTTTGGAAATCACCAGTCTCGTCTCTCTCACTGGGACCTACCTGGAGTGGATTCGGACCTCCGTAAATGTTGGCAAGAACCCATATTAAATTTAGTTGCCATCTGCTGTACATAAAGCAGTTTGGCTAACACTGTAGAGTTTTTCTGTAGAGGAGAGTTTAAAAATAAATAGGGCATGGTTTCCTGTCCTGAAAAACACAAAAGGCTCTACATCTGACAGTAGCATTACAGATAAGATTAAAATTTCAACAGCCAATCCACATACAAAAGAACCTCCTCAGGAAACAGGAAACCTCCTCAGGAAACAATCCATATACAAAAGAACCACCTTAGGAAAGCTCCTCCATTAGCATGTACATAGTCTAGGGAACTCCTACAAGATAAAGACTCAGCCCTACCTCACCTTCTGGAGTAGATATAAATTACCTGCCTACCATTTTCTTCTCACCTGGACACAGAGAGTACTCCATCTTTCTGTGTTACACCTCTGAGGATGCCAGACACAGTTACTGGCGAAACGTCAGGTTCTACAATGCCAAGACCACGGCCACACAACCCAGAAAATCTACAGCAACTAATGAACTCTGGCCGTGAAAGCCTTCGACAACATATAGAGTTAATTAGAGTCAAGATGCATAAGTACACTCTGAAGGAGTGTACATGTACACAAGTCTCTCCGTACAGCTAAGAATAACACATTTGGTAAGACATGTAAGGAGCTGCGGTGGCTCAAGTGGTTAAGATGCTGAACTGCAGGCTGTGGAAGGTCGGTAGTTCAGCAGTTCGAGACAGCATGACGGAGTGAGCTCCCGTCTCTAGTTCCAGCTCCTGCCAACCTAGCAGTTTGAAAGCAAGAAATTGCAAGTAGATAAATAGGTACCACTTCAGTGGGAAGGTAACAGCGTTCTATGCGCCTTGGTGTTTAGTCATGCTGGCCACATGACCACGGAAATGTCTTCAGACAGCGCTGGCTCTTCGGCTTTGAAACGGAGATGAGCACCGCAACCCTAGAGTCGGATTTGACTGGCTTTCGAGTAAGGGAACCTTTACCTTTTTAAGACATGTAAATAGCAGTAAATTGGTATACAGATAATAAAGGAGTTAACAACAGATGTGAGAACTAAGTTTGAGTCCAGCGGCACCTTTAAGACCAACAAAGTTTGAATGCATAAGCGAGCATGAACCTGGAAAACCACACACCCATTTGTACATTAAACTTGTAATGCGTGCATCATCATATGTAAAATGATCAACCTTTTAAATGGAAAGATTTCAGGAGCCATCATGTGTTTGTCCAAAGTAGCATTTCACCCACAATGTATCACTATAGTTACCCAGCACACAGAGCTAACACCATAACACACAAAGAGAAATGCCCATGTATAAAGACCTCCACAGCAACAGGCCCTCATTACTCACTTCTTTATCGTGTGCTCTTGCTGTAGATATTTATCTTGCATGTATTTTTCAAACACAGCCAATGCAACCTCACTCTTGCAGACTCCATTTGGAGGCTTATGATCTCTCAATAAATCCGTCGATAGCAGTTCAGACTCTATCTCTTCTAGCAAAGCCTCCTGAGAGGAAGTACTTTGTATTGTTGAAATAAGGTTCTTGGTACAATCTGTGTCATACGGGCTTTCTGAACAGACCTTGTCAGACCTTTTTATATGATCATACCCTCTGAGCTCATGTAATATGTCTATCAGGGACTGATTTGTGCTGTCCATTTTGGAAAACTGTTGCCCACAGTCTGCGCCAGGTAAGCAGTCTGCTTTCTTGGATCCTTCTATTTGTATTTCAAAGGATTTAGCATGACAATCTCCTCCTCCATTGATTTCTGGTATATACTGTGTATCAACACTGCTCCCGTTTCCATTTGCATCAGTAGCTGCTGAACTGGGATTCGAAATCCTCTGTTTATCATCTGTCCTCAAAGTGCTTTGATCATCTCCAGTGTGTGTAGTGTGCAAACAGTCATAAATTCCAAGAGTGTTGCCAGCTCTCTCAACACCTAATGCACCTTGTTCTTCTGGTAAGTTCTCTTCCATCTTTCCACGCACAATCTGGAAAGAAAATTTTAACTTATTTAGTGCAAGTCTTTAAAAACAGGGTTTATAATAATCTTTATAAATTATGCAACTTTGAGTAATACCGAATCACCATGGGTTAGCTCAGGTAATACATACATTGGCATGGGTTAGCTCAGGAAATTTAACTGTAACCATGAGGTCTAATGATCAGTACTCATGTACACCATCATGCACTGATGCTTTATGTTATTTCATAGTTTAGAATTAGGTCACACCTCTCACTTTCATATAACATGCCTTTCTCACGGGCCTATGAATACCCAGGTTAAGAAATGTATGGTATGAATACAGATATAAAAAGCCTTTTTTGTGCACAGGGAGTAGGGTTCCCAATCTGCATATTGCAAGCAAAATGAAAGCTTTAATGGATTAATCAACAGAAGGATTAATCTCAGATTAAAGTTTAGTGTCTGCCCCTCCCGTCTGCCCTGATTAATCAGTGAGACTGTCAACAAGCAGAGTCTGACTTGGGACTCTTAAAAAACCCGCTGCTGTGCAGGCCATACACACCTCTCTCTCTCTCCTTCTTCAAATACCAATTCAAAAAAGTGTTACAGCCTTCATCTTCAACTGAAATAAAACCTAAGCAGTGTTTATGCATCTCTCTATTAAACCTTTTGTCCTGACTGATTCATCAAATCCCCTGGACCCAAACCCCTGGACCTAGGAACACGAAATTTGGGGAGTGCATTCCTTCCATGTCGTCAGCACCCACTAAGAAGGGATTTTTAGAAATTCGACCCCTAAGGAGGTGAAAAGGGGTAAAATGTTCTGTCGTCTGTGTAATAACATCAGTAATCCAAGACTCCTGACTAGGGGTTTCTCAAAAAAATCGGTATGGCAATACAGTTCGTGAATGTTCACAGGGAGATGGTGCAGGACCTTTCTAGGAGCCATTTTGATACAGTTATGCTGCTGCATGATCTCAACCTGCCCAAACTCTACAATGGCATCAGACTCTGAGTGAAGGCCCTCCACAGGAATGTCATCAAGGCCACATTGCTCACTGGCAGTGCTGGGGGAGGGGGGGAGTCAGTGTTCATACCACCCATACCACTCATACCATCAGATAACCCCTTCGACTACAGGAGGCTGTAATTCCCCCTCAAGGTCTGCTTTTCTATGACCATCAACAAGTCCCAGGGGCGGTTCTACATGGCCTGCTCCAGAGTGAGCTCACCCAGCAGCCTGGTGATCCAGCACCTGAGGACACAACCACCAATGTGGTCTACAAAGAGGTCCTTCAGTAGAGGGGGGGAAAGTTGTACGTATTTCTCTTTTTTTTTTACACTACAATAGTCTCCTTTGTCATTCCTTCAACAATGTTATACTTCGAAATTCAGTTCATTGGTTTTTTCCATCAACACACTTCGCATTATTCAAACACCTTTTTGAAGCTCGGATACTATCTCTCCCTTATATATAAAGCCGTAGTGGGCTCCAACGTTCCAAATGCACACCTTTAGTGTTTGGCCGCAAGAACTGTCAGTCAGAAGACGCTGGCTGGGTTGACTGGCTGCTTTGTGCAGTCCCGCCCAGCGTTTCAAGGTCTTTTGCATATGGAAGCTGATTGGACTTCACTCCATTCCACACCTCAAACTCCCCCCCGCAAGGCAGTTGGAACTGTCAGTTGCATATGGAACCTACTGTATTCTGAGGTAAAGTATGTCCTCACTCACAATACATCACTTCCCCTTCAAAAGAAACAAACCCAATAACACAATCATGCCACATCACAAAGAAGACAGATCACACCACAAGCAGAATACCACAAGGCAAAAAAAGATAGGAAAAGGTGCCAGCAGTCACCCCATTACCGCCACAGAGAGCGCTTCAGAGGATGGTGTGCAGGTCCCAGGTTCATGTTTTAAAAGCTGCCTGGGGGATTATGGACCATTCACACACTTTCAACCTTAACATACCTCATAGGGTAGTTGTGCGGATCATACGGGGGAGAGGATACTGATGTCAGCTGCTTTGGTTCCCACTGCAGGGAAAGACTGCCCTTTCCCTAGGCCGAGGCTGGGGGGGGGGATGTAAACCTGAAGACAGACAGGCAGATAAAGGTAGGCTGATGGTTGCCTGGAAAGGACATAGGGTTGCCAACTCCAGGTTGGAAACTTCCAGTATATTTTAGAGATGAAGCCTGCTGTGGGTGGGGTCTGAGGAGGAGGAGGAAGAGGGGGACCTCAGACAAATACAATGCCATAGACCCCACCCTCCAAACAAGCTGTTGCCAGTCTCCAGGTGACAGCTGGAGAGCTCTTAAAGCTCTGGTGCTAATTCAAAGTGCTGGGGAACACTGTTCCCTCTAAGGTGAGTTAGTGTGAGCTAGCTCACAGTTTTTTAGCTTCCAGCTCACACATTTTTGTCTTAGCTCAGGAAGGATGGCTCCAGGACAAACTAATTTATGCAAAAGCCCAAATCGCTTGCTCACAACTTTAATGCCAGTAGCTCACAAAGTAGAATTTTTGCTTACAAGACTACACGGCTTAGAGGGAACATTGCTGGGGAAGTGTTCAAGGCTCCCGCTAAGCTGTGGAGTCCTGTGAGCAAAAATTCTACACCAAAACAGTCCAAGCAGTAAAGTAGGACATGCAGTCCTGCAGGACTGTGGATCATACCCAGTTAGCTCTGGAAGATGGGAAAGACTAACACACACTTTGCCCAATGCACACAATAACTTTACACAAAAAAACTGAATCACTCATGGCTGCAACATCCATCCTTTGTGGCTGACATCACTTAATGATTTCCTTTCTTCTGGCAACCCTTCCGATTCCAAGAACCTCCAGGAGACTGAGATAGCAGCAAGAAGACACACCATACACGTCACGGAACCAGGTAAGTGGACAAGGCCGGTAAGTGGACAAGGCATCACTTTAACTTTTTCTTTTTACAGGCAACACTTCATATTCCAAGAACTATCAGAACCCCTGGGAAACGGAGACAGCTGTGAGAAGACACACCATACTCATCACAGGACCAGGTAAGTGAACTACACATTGGGACAATGCGCCAGTCCAAGAATCCCATCCTATACTTTTCTGTGCTTGCTTTTCAAATTGATGGTTCTGTGGGCACAAGATCTTTAGCCCAAGAGACCTTATGTCTCACATATACAGACAGACCAGCTTGCAGCATGATGGTGCTGTGGCCACAAGATCCTTAGACACGAGATCCCAGGGACTCACTGCTGCTGTCACTATCCTTGGTGGCTGACATCACTTGCTCCTTTACCTTATACAGACGGCGCCACACATTCAGGGCACCAGAGAATACCACGGGAGACTGAGACCACTGAACAGACACCTTGACCACGTTACAGGGGGCAGGTGAGTGGACCTCCTTCCAGCCTATGCATTTGTTACAAATCACATCTTTCTAGATCTCGTTGTATTGCTTTCACAACGGGCTTTACTGCTAGTGCTATTATATTACAAGACCAATTCAAAAAACCAAAAAGCCCATCCTAAACCACACACACAAAATTTTTCTCCTCCAAAGTATTATAACTGGATTTACAGTAGATAAATATTGTAGCGAAGCACAGGTTTCGAGCTAGTCTTCTCCTATTAATCCTTTGGTACCTTAGCCTTTCCCTTAGGCCCTCCCTCTATTGCTATATTGGTACACACAATCATTGATCCGATGAAGATATTGATCCGATGAAAACATTACATTGGAAACCAGGATGGATATTCTCACAGCATGATCAAGGTCTGAAGTCTCCACTTCACAGACATCAGCGACATGTTAACAAATAAGGAATACTGGTATACAACCACAAAAATCAAACAAAAACCTCTGTTTATATATCTCCTGCTACCGTTTGTGACATCTTTCAATTTAAGGAAAGAACTACAAAACAAACAAAACTCTTCTTTGATTTTAAACATTGTGCTAATCCACGGAGGGGAAGGGGGAAATGGAGGGGAAGAAGGAGCAAGGTAAAGAGGAAGAATTATTCCTTTGTTTTGACATCCTATTTTATCCTTCACCTATGTTTCTTTGCCCTTATCCAAACAAGGAGATCCACCTGCAAAAGCAGCCTTCTGGTTCCAGAACTTCTGAGATACCGGGGCTGCTCATCAAGACATGCACCCACAGAATGTAATGGAGTGAAAAGAGATCACATCCACATTCATACATAGATCTATCCCAGTTCCTGATCCAGCAAGCAATCCATGAAAGAGGATTTCCTTTCTTGGATCATGCTACCTTTGTCCAGCCAGAACTGGAGACAGCTCAAGCAGCAGAGGAACTGTGGCAGATTTTCTCACAGAGAGGGCTTGAGGTTCTGCTGCTACTTCAAGTGCTCTTTTGCTGCAGGAAGTTCCTGGCTCTAGAAGAGATCTATAGCAACAACTACGAAGTAATTGTTTCAGAGGAGAAAGGGAGAGAGCTGGAGCCCTCTCTTTTAGCCTTGAAGCAATAGCAGAGAAGTGTCTTGGTCTCAGCCAAAGATACATTTATCCCCTGAGCTCAGGATACTTAAAGCCCTGCAGAAGGGCCAAGAGGAGGAGAGAATTCCTCCTCTCTTCCTCCATTAGGCTTGAAGTCACACTTGGTTGTAGAACATTCACCTACACCCAGGTTGATTCCTGCACCCATTCTGGTAAACTGCAGAAGTACCACCCAGCTCACCCTTCAAAGGACTCTTTGTGCAGTGTGTGAATTGGGCAATGAGCTTCCCTTTCCCAATCCTCACTGGGACCAAACTGGTTTGCATGCCCTAGAAGAAGCAGACATCACCCCTGCTAGTTTTGGAATGGGAGTTTTTTGTCAAATCCAGATATCAACAAAGTAGTGGGTTCGACTTCTGTTTCCTCCCTCGGCCTTTTCTGGCACTTAGCACATCTTTTTCTTTTACAATTTTACCCTGCCCTTCTGTTCAGTGGACAGTGTTCTCTCTGCTTCCATTTTATCTGCACAAAAAGCCAGGGTGATAAGTTAGGGAGAAGCGCAAAGATCACTCAGACTGATGCGAATCCCCAGCCATAACTCAACAACTATACCATACTGGAATATTTCTTTACTAATAGAGAAACATTTTCCTCCTAGACATGAGGCATATTGAGTAAAAAATGAATTTCTGTCCTACTGCAATATAACATACATAAAAATGTATACCAATACAAGTTCTTCCTGCTAACCCTAATTAGTGGCATGACATTTATATCTTTACTTTTACTGCTGCATATTGATGGAGATTTTCTCAGGTTTGTACAGGATATTAAAGAAAGACCCATCATATTACACAGAACTATGGCTTTATTTTCTCAAAAAAGTCTCTAGGTGAGTGATAAAAAATTTACAGGGAAAATTCCACATGTTGTTATTATGAATGACAACACTAGAATGATGTGAAATATTATCATTTTATTATTAAGCTCTTTTACATGATAAACAATACCCTAGACATATCAAAGCCCTTTTTAACCAAAACATCAAGGCCACTGAGCACACAACAAAGAGATCCTCTCTTCTAGGGTATCTTGAGGCCTAGGGAGCAAAGCAAACAGGATGCTCCACAGCCAGCATAATTTTATAAGGGCAAAAAGAGAATCATTCACAGTTTTCCTGGAAGCAAATAAAAGCGTACACATCAAATGCACATTCTCTGTATTACATTTAGTTAAATAGCAGGAAATGAATCAATCCTTTTTTAATAACAAACTAGTGCTTTACAATAGATCACAGTTATCTAGTACTAAAACAGGATCACAAAGCAACTAAAGAAACCCAGTTAAATGACATTCACCGCAATCCTAAAAGACTTTCCTGGGAGTAAACCCTATCAAATATCCCTGAGTAGGATTCTGAGTAGACCAGTACAGGATTGCTTTCATAGTATACTAAATTATAAGCCCCATGTGGAGCATTCCTACTTTTGATAGATGTAGGAGCCATGCCCAATTATTAGACAAACAGATGAATCACATATAGTGGCTGAGAGCGCAGAGGTTGCAGTGGAGGACCTGCTTTGCACATTTTAGCTGTTCACTTGGGGGCATACAAGTGTTCCCTTTCAAATTAGATAGCAATTGACAATATTCCAGACATAATTGTTAAATACATTACCATATAGACTTCTCAAGACAAACACTTCTGCCTTTTAAATTCACTGGGCACGCGTCCTTAAAAGTAACTGTAGACGGTTAATAATCCTGATCACTCTCTGAGGATTTATTAGAATAGCAAAACAAGCATGAATGGGATCTAAAGAAGCAGAGGCAGCGAAAAGATGTTACAGTGTAGGGACAACTAATATATTGATAACAAGAGGATAAACATGAAAGTGTGAAGCTGGGACACCACCACATCATTCTGCTCATGTTTCATCAGGTATTAAAGAAGATTAGACACAGTTTTCAAATACCTACAACATCTGAGCAAGACGTCTTCGATTTCTTATTCCTAGGAATCTCTGTCCATAGTGGAAAGGTTAGGAAGAAGATAAAAGGGGGGGGGGGGGAATCCAAAACTTGAAAATAATCTGGTGACATCCTCCCATGAAAACAGCAAACTACCATTCTCAAAAAAAGTGCTTCTTGCCTCCACATATACACATCGTTTTCAACTTACTACAGTTAATGCAAAGGTAACTTATGAACAGAAGTAAACAGTTGTAAAGGTTCTCCTGGATTTTCTGGGTCAGAGAATAAAGCAGACAGAAAAGCAAACAAACTATCTTTCAAGAGAGAATGTCATGTTAAACTATGACAGAGTCCCTAATTTACAAGTCCACAACAGCCCCTTTTCACCACTAAGGAATTGCCCTGCTTTAGGGAGGGAAAGTAATTACCAGCTTATTTGCTAGTTCTGAAGGTCTCTCCTAGTGGCTACACTTTTCTCCCAGAGATGTTACATTTCTCCAACACTTGGTTCTCAATATTTTGACAGGAAAATAGGTTATTCTCTTCTTCTCTGTTCCAATAGCACAATAACTGAGAATAAGTTGCAGAGTCTCGTTGTTGGAATGCAACAGGCATTTATTGGTTGAATGCCTGCAACATCAGTTTAATATAATTCACATTAACAGAGAGCCTCCTATCTCTTTCCAAGACCTAGTGTGGTACAGTGATTAGCGCACTCTACTAGGATTAAGGGGAGTGGAAGGGTTCATGTTCCCCCTCTCCCTGGAAGCCTTTGGTCAGTAATTCTCCCTCCACCTAAACAAATTGTGATTGTGAGGGTAAGATAGGGAAGATTTTCTAAATCTACCCCCGCCTTTGATATGTCATCAATATGGGGATGACACTCAGTTCTACCTTGTGCTTCAAGCAGATCCCAGGAGGCAGTTTTGGGATGGATGATGGCTAATAAGCTGAAATTTCATCGTGACAAGACAAAAGTACTACTGGTGTGGAGAAGTTTTGATCCAGGAATTGGGATGCCACCTCTTCTAGATAGGGCTGCACTCCCCTAAAGGAGGAGGTTTGTAGCTTGGGGGTGCTGCTGGACTTCCAGTAGCATGAACAAGTGGCACTGGTGGCCAGTAGGATGAAGAGGTGGCAGTGGTGGCCTGGGGTGCCTTTCACCGACTTTAGCTGGTGAGCCAGCTGTGCCCCTTCCCAGGCAGGAAAGGTAATGCACTGTGATGTACACCCTAGTAACATCTAGACTGGATTACAGCAATGTGCTCTGTCTGGGGCTGCCCTTGAAGACTATCCTTGAAGCAACAGTTGGTACACAATGTTGTGGCTAGAATGCTGACTGTAGTGGGTTGTAGGGACCATATCACTCCAGTCTTGTTCCATATACACTGACTCCAAATTTGCTTCAGGGCTCAATTCAAGGCACTCAAATTGACTTTTAAAGTACTATTCTACTTGAGGCCAGCATACCTTAAGGACCACCTACTCCATTATGAACCTACCCAACCTCTCTGGTCATCTTTGGAGGCCCTGGTTTGGGTGCCCCTGCCATGGCAACCTGAAAAAGACAAAAACTTCAGAATCCCCTCCCCAGGTAGATGAGTCTGTGTCCCTCTATCATTGTCTTACACTGGCAGTTTAAGACTTTTTTTGTG
Source organism: Gekko japonicus (assembly GCF_001447785.1). Classification (NCBI taxonomy): domain Eukaryota; kingdom Metazoa; phylum Chordata; class Lepidosauria; order Squamata; family Gekkonidae; genus Gekko; species Gekko japonicus. Next base: position 110,804 of record NW_015172590.1, read on the forward strand.
TTGTTTGATGTTCCCTCACTAACTCTCATTGGCCCAGTTTGTGCATGTATATGTTTTAATTAACTGTTTAAATATTCTATAAATATTTATCTCTACTTTACACAATATTTCAACATTTTGATCATTTGCTGCCCTGGGGACCATAAGATAGGTGAAAAGGTGGCATAAAATGTTTTAAGTAAATAAAAATATAACACAAGTGTTAATAACTGAGAAAGTACACTCAGAATTGTCCTCATTCAGTTAACAGAAATCCTTTAAAAGACAACTTCATTTTGACCATTAAGAGAAAAAACTTGAAATGTCATGTTTAAAGGACAAAATCATTTATATCAAATAATATGGTGGTTACAAACCAAATAGGGCTAAGCTAAACCATATATATGAAAAAGTACAAATATTTATTAAGGTGTACACGTGTTAAAACTTTCCTGATTAAAAATTGCTTTGTCTAAAATCAGACTGTAAAAACTTGTCCACTTTACATACAAATGATGGGTAAAAACTTTACAACCAAAGACCATACGCGTTTTGGCCCCTAAGGGCCTTTCTCAGTGGTCACTATTATCTATATATTCTAGACACACATTCAAAGACCTGTTACAGAATTCTAGTATCCATATAATTAAACCAGATGTTGTTTCCTTGTCAACTTATAATTGGACTCCTGGTATTAGTGATGGGCCATAGGTATAGCCTTATCACCACCACAACTTATTCTGGTAACAGCGCTTCCGATCTGGCTCCCGCGAATTGCGGACGCATCCTCGGGTCGCTCCCGAGGGCGTCTCGCCCGCCCGCGGTGGAGGAGGGAATCCGCGCGAGCGGAGACTCGAACGAGCACCTCAGGAAGAGAGGAGCTCGGATCCGGGGCGCTTTTTTATTAACAGAAACTCAAAGGAACATTACTAACATACTAACAGAGAATTTCATGTGACCGGATTAAAAAAAAAAAGAAGTTTGACAACACACAGAAGAAGCCCAAGAAGATTAATTGGACTTTACTAACAGTTTAATTTACCAGTTTATATATCACTCGGCTTTCTCTTTCTCCCACTGTCTACCCTTCCCATTTCTTCTTTTAAGCGAAATACCTCCCCTTTTTAGGGGAGTCAATAAAACCTTTATTAAAAAAAAAACTTATTCTGGTAACAGCGATTTTGTAGGTCTGAATGTGCGTCCCTCCATATCCTTTCCACTGTTTCATTATTTTATTCCTTATTGGTCTTTCCTTTACCAGAGTCTCATAAGAATTGTCTTGGCCTGCACTTTGGTCAGGATTCAACTACAGATCATCTCCAAGGTAAAGTTCACTACAGAAAGCTGCTTAATTACTCATCTGAGCCCAACATAAGGTAATGGTTAACAAAATGGATTAACACCAGGAGCAAGCCAGCTGAGTGTATTGTGACAAACGGTCCCTTTTATAAGGGAGGAAGAAATCTTCTGTAACCAAGCACAAACACAAAAATTTCCTAGAGTTTGCAATTGAGAAACTCACTTTTAAAGATTAATGAAGCATTCAAGTCATTTTATAGCAATCCTGAAGATTAAGCACTAGAAAAAGAACAGAAGTGCTGCTGTGCTGAGTACTCTGAACATCCTCGCCGGCAATTTTAGTACTGGAGAACAGGGCAGATAATTTCTCCATAGCATCTTATAGAAGGCTAAAAGGATAACAACCACCAGTGCCCTCTCCTACTAGAGGGGGATAACAACACATTACTCATTCCACAGCAGCGCAGAGCATTTTTTGCAAATTACTGAATATAGCAGGGGTCCCCCAGTGTGTCAGCTGCTGATACCTTTCCTGGCACTAGGGTTGCGGCTCTGGGTTTGGAAATACCCGGAAATTTCAGGGGTAGAGTCCGAGGCTTACAGAGTTTGGGGAGGGGAGGAAAGGGACCTCAATGCGGTATAATGCCATGGAGTCCACATTCCAAAGTGGCCATTTTCTCCAGATGAACTGATCTCTGTCACCCGGAGATAAATTATAATCCCAGGAGACCTCCGGCCACCACCTGGAGCTGGCAACCCTACCTGGCACCCACCAACTATTTTTAGAAACTGGTTAGGGCCAGGTATGAGCTGACTGACTGTGCAGATTTTTTTAAAGTTACTTCAGGAGGACCTGTGTATATGCAAGAAAATATTTTTAAATAATATATTCATTTTAAAAGGTGTCCAGTTAAATAGAACTTCTGCCTGAAATGTTGAAGATTTGCTTACTTATGCATAACCTCACTCCCTGACATTCTGTAGTTGGCTCCATCTCCTGCAACAGCCATTTTGTGATTGCACCTACCACTCTGAGTCAGAATTCCAAAGGTACCCATAGGCTCAAAAATGTTGGTTTATAGGAAGGGAGTTGGCAACTTTGCAGTAGGGTAGGAAGGATTTCTGATCAAAATAATGCAATGGCAATCACAGTAGCTCAGTCAAACCTGCACAGCTTAAGTGTCTCATGCTGCCACCTATGATCCAATGTCAGGAAGAATAGCTTGAATGGCTTAAAAGGCATTGTTCTTTACTGTCTGGGAAGCAATACTGAAAACACAGCAAAGAAAGGCAGTCTGACAACTGCAACTTAATATATAAAAGACCATTCAACGCACATGCAGAATGCCTTTTTTACTACTCAATAACCACAGCTTGTCCTTACACATTCAAGACTACGGGCACGACTTGCAAAGAAGGTGTTAACATTCACTGCAGTACCTTTGTATCTCTCTAAATACACGTATATAGTGCTTATCATCTATTTCAGGCTATTCTATTACCAACCAGTTGCTCACATACATCAAAATGTTTATGATCACAGATCATAAAGAGATCTCCACTGGCAAAGCATGCTACTTGGCAAGCCACCTTGAATGGTCTACTGACAATGGGCCCGGATGGCATACATCCAAGAGTTCTGAAATAATTCAAATATGAACTTGTGGATCTCCTTACAAAAATATGTAATATTTCATTAAAATCTGCCTCCATTCCTGAGGACTGGAAGGTAGCTAATGCCATTCCCATCTTTAAAAAGGGTTCCAGAGGAGATCCGGGAAATTACAGGCCAGTCAGTCTGATGTCGATACCGGGTAAGTTGGTGGAAACTGTTATTAAGGAAAGAATTAGTAGGCACATTGATGAACAAAAACTATTGAGGAAGACTCAGCACGGGTACTGTAAGGGAAGATCTTGTCTCACTAAACTGTTAGTGTTCTTTGAGGGAGTGAATAAACATGTGGACTAGGGGGACCTAATAGATGTTGTTTACCTTGACTTCCAGAAAGTTTTTGATAAAAGTTCCTCATCAAAGGCTCCTAAGTAAGCTCAACAGTCATGGGATAAAAGAACAAGTCCTTTTGTGGATCAAAAACTGGCTAATTAATAGGAAACAGAGAGTGAGTATAAATGGGCAATTTTCTTTTTCTTTTTTTAAATATTTTTAATTGCTTTTCTGAACTACACACACACTTATAGGGTTTGGGGATGGGAACAAACTAAAACTACAAGTAGAAAGAGATTGTTAATACAATTGTTTAAAGTAAGGATAATTCCCTATTGTCAAAGTAGTAATACATGAGAGTTAATACAATAGTTAT
>NW_015172590.1:114755-123413 GCF_001447785.1 Gekko japonicus
GAAGAGACTGACCAAGAGAGAGATCTTGGAGTCGTAGTAGATAAATAAAAAAAGCCAATGCTATGCTCAGGATTATTAGGAAGGGAATTGAAAACAAATCAGCCAGTATCATAATGCCCCTGTATAAATTGATGGTGCGACCTCATTTGGAGTACTGTGTACAGTTCTGGTCAGCACACCTCAAAAGGGATATTATAGCATTGGAAAAAGTGCAGAAAAGGGCAATTAGAATGATAAAAGGGTTGGAACACTTTCCATATGAAGAAAGGTTAAAACGCTTGGGGCTCTTTAGCTTGGAGAAATGACGACTGAGGGGTGACATGATCAAGGTTTATAAGATTATGCATGGGATAGAGCAGGTAGAGAAAGAAGTACTTTTCTCCCTTTCTCACAATACAAGAACTCGTGGTCACTCAATGAAATTGCTGAGCAGTTGGTTTAGAACAGATAAAAGGAAATACTTCTTCACCCAAAGAGTGATTAATACATGGAATTCACTGCCACAGGAGGTGGCGGTGGCTACAAGCATGGATGGCTTCAAGAGGGATTTAGATAAACATAAGGAGCAGAGGTCCATCAGTGGCTATTACCCACAAGGTATAGATAGGAACTCTCAGTCTGGGGCAAGTGATGCATTGTATTTTTGGTGCTTCGGGGGGGGGGGCAACAGTGGGAGGGCTTCTAGTGTCCTGGCCCCACTGCTGGACCTCCTGATGGTACCTGGTATTTTTGGCCACTATGTGACAGTGTTGGACTGGATGGGCCATTGGCCTGATCCAGCATTGGCTTCTCTTATATTCTTATGCTCTTATTGTGATTTTCATCACTTCTGTGGGTTCCCCCCCCAATGCGTTTTGCTCTCTCTAGTAGTCCCAGAGGGAGCAAAACACATGTGGAAAAGGGGGGGGGGACCCAAAGTAATAGGGACAAAGGAGTGACAAAAATGAGAATGCAGGAGAGGCCATAGTTTGTGGTCCACATTGGGTGAAGTAATTCCTTCCCTAATGAGCACAAAACACTACATTCTTCCTTTTTCTCATAATATGCTATAGTACATACAGTGGCTGCTATTGAGTGATGTATTTCTGATGGTTTTCAACTCTGATGTAAACAACCTTGATACAATCACAGCCATGACTAAATAACTACAGCCATCTGACAATGACAGGAATGAAACATATGAGAGAAAATAGTAGCAAACTACACCCCCCAAAAAAAAAGAAATGAAAAAGGAACTTTTCTACCATATACATTTCCATTTAAAATGGTCTTTGCATAAGAAACATTTGTGCACATCCATACCCTGATCATCATAATTTGTTTTCCTCTACATCATGGTCATCACAATTTTAGTCCTTATTACCAATGTATTATTTTTCCCCATAATTTGGTATTTTTGTAAAGGTCTCTAGACGTCCAGTCCTATATAGAGTGACTTCAGTCTAAACCGATTGAAATCAATGAGTAATTCTTCACAGGATTGTACTGCAAAAAACTGTCAACCAACACAGTAATATCTCTGAGGAACATTGCAAGAATCTGTCCCATGGTCTACGTGACTGTTTTCCCAAGGAATAATTCTAAGGAAAATCAGCTTTTAATCAACAAAGTCATTGCATGGGGGGAAAAACAGAAGGAGGAGATGGAGATTGGATTTATACCCCGACCTTTACTACCTAAAGGAGCCTCAGAGTGGCTTACAATCCCTTTCCTTTCCCCTCTTTACAACAGACAGCCTGTGAGGTAGGTGGGGCTGAGAGAGCTCTCTCAAGAACTGCCCTTGAGAGAACAGGCCTGAAAGACCTTATGACTGACCCAAGGTCATACCAGCAGTAATATTAGCACCTTAGAAAACCAAGCAACAGGCACAACCTATACCAACCGCAGTTTAACAGCACTAACTCTAACCAAACCTGAATTACCTGTAATGTTCGTTATGTGGGATCATCCTTGATGACACTTCAGAAACCTAAACAGGTGAAAAATGTTTTGTGCTCTACATATGCAAATGTCATATGATGGATGGGCTGTTGGGAATACATTGCATCTGCACTATCTTTGGTTTCCATACTTAATTAAAGTGGCTAATAAGGATCTAAATATCCCCAAATGGCCTGCACCTAACACCCCCAATACACAGCACTCACCCTTATGTTTTATCATAACCTCTAGGACTGACCTGCTTACTTTTACCATCTATGCAGTAAGTCAGAACTGCTTTGATATGTCTAAGGTTATCACTGTGGCTACCCCTCAACTGTGGAACTTCCTGTCCTTAGAAATTTTAAAAGTTCAGTCTCAGTAGCTTCCATAAGCTGTGGAAGTAATTTTGTCCATTGACTTTTGGTGACCAGCAACAGGGGATAGACATGGATTTATTAACTGCAACTGGGATTTTATGATGAACACACTGTTACCTACCATAAACTCTGGGAAGGTGTATAGGCTATTAATGGACTAGTGTCAATAAATACTATTGACACCAAGTCAGATAGTAGATAGAAGCCATAGGAAAGGGGGAACCTGGTAGAAAAAACTGAAGAACAACTGTATCATCAGAAACCATTCTGACCTTTTATCTACCTATTTTCCGATCAACTCTGCTTCTTTCAAGAGATTTATGACTCAGGGCTGAAGTCCTGTTTATTGCTGACACAGCACAGTAAGGAGGTAGCACACAGCTGAAACCCAAAAATGAAGAATAAGCACAAAGATAGAGTTTGCTCACTAAATTGTTACATGCAATGCAGTCACTGAACATAGACTAGCTTCTACATTTGACAATGAAAAAAGTGAAAATGCAATTATTCTCTACCATCCAGTTCCTACACATATATTCAGAATTACAACAGTATATGAAACAAGTAGATTGCAGCAGAAGCTGTCAAAGCATACTAATATGAGCTAATATGTCTGGGAACTCCAACCTATTACCACTGATCCTGTATTTCTAGCTGGATCCAGAGTCCACGTTGGCAGCAAGGCCACTCCAGTGCCAGGGGTACAACTTCATACACTGTGTATAAGTGTAGATTCAGGTGGGTAGCTGTGTTGGTCTGTAGCAGAACAAAATTGAGTCCAGTGGCACCTTTAAGACCAAGAGTTTTATTCAAGGTATAAGCTTTTATGTGCAAGCACACTTCTTCAGATACAACAAAATGTAAATTACCAGAGGGTGAGCAGGAAATTAGCATGCAGCATAATAAACATGCTTAAAAGATTCAAGGAACAAACAGGAATAACAGGCTTAGTTTATATGGTTACAATTTGTTTGGGTTTAATTCCGGGGGGAAACAGAGAGAAAGAAAGAAATATATCAAAATTGGAGAGCGGTGGGCACAACAATAGCATCCTAAGATGGTACGTTTTTCCCTACTAGATGTCCAGTCAGTTACAACCCTACTGGAATTCCACATTACTGTGTATGTACAAATGGGACACCAACAAGGACTTGAAGGTGACACTCAATTTTCCCATCCTCTGCTATTTACTCTTTCCTTTCCCTGAAAGCCCCCGAAGCCTCTCTTTTTTCCTTCTCCCTTCTCACCCACCAGGCAACATACCTTCATCTGCCCTCTTGTCTTTGGTGTTCCCTACTTCCCTGTCCCTGGCAGCCTCTACCTGGGAAAACTATGGCCCAGTTGTACAGTGGCAGCCACTGAGCCCAGTTGCATGGTAGGGAAACCAAAAGGACTTGTGGGGGGGGGGCACCTAACTTTCCCCTGTATCCCCTTCCCCACACTGTTTCCTCTTTCCCTTCTCTTGACAACCCCCATATTCTCACTTTCCCACCCACCTACCTTTTATTTGCTCCCGTTCTTTAGCTACTTTTATATTTATTTACTCATTTATACCCTGCATTTCTCCACAATGAGGACCCAAAACAGGGTACATAGTTATCTTCTCCATTTTATTCTCACAACAACCCTGTGAGGTAGGTTAGGCTGCATGTGACTGGCTGAAGGCCACCCAGAGAACAGTAGGTAGGGTTGCCCTCCAGGTGGGACCTGGAGATCTCCCAGGATTACAACTGATCTCCCAATGACAGGGATCAGTTCCCATGCAGAAAATGGCTGCTTTGGAGGATGGACTCTGTGACATTATACCCTTCTGCAGTCCCATACAAACTCTGCCCTCCCCAAACTCCATCCCCAAATCTCCAGGTATTTCCCAACCCAGATTTGGCATCCCTAGCACCATGGCAGAATGGTGATTCAAACCTGGGTCTCCCAGGTCCAAGGCCAAAACTACAACCACTGAACCACACTGGCTTTCGAACAGTGGCTGCTGTTGAACAGGAACAAGCAGCTGAGTCTGGGTGAATCATGCAAGTTGTGTGGTAACAAGTCACTTCATGATTGCTGCCAGGACTTGGTCATGATGAGTCCTCCCTCAAAGACTGAAACAGCAGTGGAAAGGGCCCTGCCTCTCACCTTCCCACCTTTTACTAACAGAAGCCAAAGGTTGAGGACTGACAAGACTATTGTGGTTCCCTAGCAGTGGGTACTGACAGCATGTATTTCTTAAAGTGACATGTGCTGATTATATCATTTGAGCGTTTTAAACCTCCCCAATGTACTTTTTTTAAAGATTTCAGATTTTTCCGCAAACCCAGGGATTTCTTCAGGTTTATAGAAACATCTCTCTTGTCCATTTATGGCTCCAGTCTCTGAATTTAAGTATCTACAGATTTGGCCCTGTTGAGAATTAAATATATCAGCTAATTATATACAAAAACTTGCTTTGAATTCCAACTGAATGTTTCAGGTCATTGCACTGAACCAGTGCAGCAGGTACTGTAACAATCCCATTATATAAGGCACAACAATGTTTGGTTGAGACACAACCTAAACATTTCTGTTCTACTTTTGAAGCAACCTGATTATTCTACCATTTTAGCTATTAATGCTACTGGTTTTTAATATTTTAACATTTACTATTTTACTTATTCTTGATTAGCTACCCCCCTCTGTTTTTGTAAATTGCCTTGAACGCCTCTTTTGCCTACGATGTTGGGATATAAGACTTTAAATAAACCAACTGGCTAATAACATCTCATACCATCTAGCCTTATCTTATTACTGGACAAAGCAAGCCTTTCTTCAAATACTACTTCCTTTGTTCATATCCCCCACAACAATTACCAGGTGCATGCATCAAAGCTAAATTAAAGACCACTTTATCTCAACTATGTGGGTACCATACACTCATAGTTATTAACTTGTATTTACCCCCCACCAAAAAAAGAAAATTAAAACAGCCAAACATACAAAATAAGCTACTCTATTTACAGAGGCCTCAAAGCTGCAAAAATCTGAACCTAACAACTTTTAACAAGATTGTAAAGTTAAATATACAGATTTCAGCCATGTCAGTAAGTGCAAGGAGACCCTTACGGCAGTATCAAAAAGAGAAATTGTGGAAATGGCTTTGAGAATAAATAGCTTTCTGGGACCTGGGCCATAATGTAAGTGACTTTGTTCCACAATATACCAGCAATGAGGTCTCAAAGTTGTCAAACACAGAAGCCATAGAACTCTTTGTATATAGTTCTAAATCCAAGACAACCACAGAGGCTGCAATCCTATGTCTACTTACTTGAAAGTAAGCTCCATTGCACCCAGTGGGCTTTACTTCTAAGTAAGCATATATAGGATCAGTCTGTAAATCATGGCAGGGTTGTAGAAAAACTATTTGCTATACAGTATCCAAAAGCTACCCACTGATAATAAAGGAAAATAGTGCCTCTGTGCACAGTAGAGAAAGCATTTCTACACTGTACACTTTGAGACACTACAAATTGTAATTAACATTTTCCATTCAGAAAAACATCAGAAATGAAAACAGATAATGGAGAACAGGAAAGACACATAGGCCAGAAAGTGACAGAAAGCTGCTTAGTTCACACTTTAATCTTTACAGAAAATCTTTACTTATCAGACCAGATTTGCAATAACATTGACACCTACATACCTGTACAAAGGCATTCATAAAATGCTAACCAGCAAGAGAGGAGAGACTGTATTCTTCAGTCATTTTCTATGCGACCTTGAGGGCAAGGCACTCACCTCTGTTTGTTGTACCTGTTTTACCAGGAAGTAAATTATGCTCACCTAATTCTCAGAGACAAACATCAATCTTTTGTGACAGACTGTTGGGGGGGGGGTGGATTGTATATTGGGGTGGATTAAGGCATATCATCATTAAGGCACAAGCACAGTCTACAAAATTATAAACTTGATGATGAGAGGTGAAAGAAATGAGGACGAGGAGCAGAAGCTCACTGAGAAGTTACCACATCAGGCACTGGAAATACAGCAAGAGTTTTAAGAAAATGCATCAACAACAGGATATGTAGCAAAAGAAGCCATTAGAACAAAATGCACCAGATCAGCATTTTCTGCCTAGTAACAGGTTCCCCTAATGTCTCTTTCAGCCTACTCTATATATTAATCAACATTCCTCGAGGTTAAAATCACCAGACCCGTACCTTTTCCGAGTCAGGGAGCTCTTACCAGTTTATTAGGAAGCTGGGAACCAGAGTATCAGTTGCAGTAGTAGCTTACAGTGATATGAGCGAGCGAGAGACATCGTTCTCTCCCTCTCCTGGTCCTGCAGCAACCCCCTAAGAGGAACTGAAAGCTGACACATCAACAAAGATGGCTGCCGCAGACACCACAGCAGTTTCAGCCCGGAGGAGGAGTAACAGAGGCGGAGCTAGCCCTTATTACCGGCCTTCAAGAAAGCGGGGAGAGTAGGCTGCGTGACTCTCCAGTGCGAGCGGAGGCAGCGGACGAAGCGGGTGGGAAGGCTGCTCCCTCGCTCACCTTTGCGTTGCGTTGCCCAACTGTTCGAGTCACGAGCCCTACAGCGATCAGCATTGTTCATCGCGTGACTAATAAGAGCCGTAGTAAACCAGAGGGAGGGGATGCCTCCTTCGGGTACTACCTGGGTGTGGAGAGTCAGGGCTTTTTACCACACAGACTTTACGAGATCAGAGCCGCTGGTCGTGAGTTGAGCTGCAGGCTCTCCCTTCCTCTTCACAAGCCGCAATTGTTTATTTCAAAGCGAAAATGAAGTGAACGTGGGATTAAAAAAAATGCTGCCCTATCCACGGCACAGCCCACAAAGCACTCAGTATAATGCGAGGAGGACTAGAGTGGTTAAATAACAGGTATGTCACCGCAAGTCTCTTGCAGTTTAAAGGGATAAAGCACGTTCCATCATTGTTTCAATCCTAAATCACTCGAAGCCACTGTCCACTTGATTTCAATGCCATTTACAATCACATCCCAATACGTGTTCTTACGCTCGGGATGCAGGTGGATTATACACGCTACGCAAGATATATCCGCATTACACACCTGAACTGGTAATGGCCATTTCCTTCTCTTTATTAAATGTACAGTGCAATTCTAAAAACACTTTCTGAGGATGACTAGGCATCTCCAGCACCGAACTCTCAGTGCCTTCATCGGACCACTGGCTTACTGGGGGCGGGGCGGCTTTACAGTAAACCGGTACAGAAGTGATGAAAGCAGGAGATATAGACCTGCCGGAATTCTGCTATAGGAGCAGTTGAAACGGTTCTAAACCCAAATCACACAAGTCTTGTAAAGCACGGGAAGGCGCAGATTGTAAACCAACCGTTCTGTATTGCATTGTACTGTATTGCATTTTTCACTTTCTGTTAATATTTTGGAATACTGTAATGTATTGCCTTTGTTTTTCACTTTCTGTTAATATTTTGGAATAATCGGTGAAGTGTTCCCTGCTTTGCGCTGGGTTTTGGGGGGTTTTTTTTTGGGGGGGATGCTTGGAATTATCTCAGTTTAGTCGATGTCACAGGGTTCGGTAAACCACTGCTCTGAGCTCTGTAGAAGGTACAAGTAACAAGCGAAGCAAGAGAGCCCAGATGTGTCACAAATAATTTGTCACTTTTCAGTCACTATCCGAAACATGCCCACGTATCGCAGGAAACACGTGAATTTCCCCAGCGGGCAAAATAGCGCACACACACACACACCCAACACCATTTCAGGTCGAGGAAATTGCGCGAAAGGGGGGGGGGGGGGGGGCGGAGGCTGAACTCCACATGGTCCCAAATCAGGTATTGACGAGAACTAGCAACTCCCACAGGACGGGTATACAGGGTGGTGAACGTATTGGACTAGGATCTGGGAGACCTAGGTTCAAAAGTGTGACCAGCCACTCTCACTGAGTAACCCTAAGCCTACCTCACAGGGTTGTGATGGCAACTGATTCCTGGAGAATGGATGGAATAAAAAGGAACTAAATAAAGTACATGCAAAAACGCCAGGGTTTTCCACGTTTTTATGGGTTCCTGGATGCATTTCATTCGATGTGAACCTGTAACGGGATAACATGTTTTTCGTGCAGCCTCGAAAACACGCTGTAGCTGCACTACCTTGCAAGTGTTGCATACACACAACGCACCCCAAGTTTATGAATCATCCGAGCTTTTAATTGCAGTAGGCGTGGTAAACGCCATTCAGTCACTTGAAGACAGTATCGCCTGCAATATATGGTTGGGCATAACAGCGTGAGATGCCGCCGGTGCCCAAAATGCGTATACCAGCGTCCACGCCGCGAACATATCACTGAACACTGCCGACGTCTATCAGGAAATAAGAATGG